>NC_140168.1:142936309-142938809 GCF_963971535.1 Notolepis coatsorum | reverse complement strand
ACACAGAGAGAGCAACACACAGAGAGAGCAACACACAGGAGAGAGCAACACAACACACAGGAGAGAGCAAACAACACACAGGAGAGAGCAACACACAGGAGAGAGCAACACACAGAGAGAGCAACACACAGGAGAGAGCAACACACACACACAGGCGAGAGCAACACACAGGAGAGGCAACACACAGGAGAGAGCAACACAACACACAGGAGAGAGCAACACACAGGAGAGAGCAACACAACACACAAGAGAGAGCAACACACAGGAGAGAGCAACACAACACACAGGAGAGAGCAACACACAGGAGAGAGCAACACACAGAGAGAGCAACACACAGGAGAGAGCAACACAACACACAGGAGAGAGCAACACACAGGAGAGAGCAACACACAGGAAGAGCAACACAACACAGAGAGAGCAAAACAAACACACAGGAGAGAGCAACACAACACACAGGAGAGAGCAACACAACACACAGGAGAGAGCAACACACAGGAGAGAGCAACACACGGAGAGAGCAACACACAGGAGAGAGCAACACACACACAGGAGAGAGCAACACACAGGAGAGAGCAACACACAGGAGAGAGCAACACAACACACAGGAGAGAGCAACACACAGGAGAGAGCAACACACAGGAGAGAGCAACCACAGGAGAGAGCAACACACAGGAGAGAGCAACACACAGGAGAGAGCACACACAGGAGAGAGCAACAACACACAGGAGAGAGCAACACACAGGAGAGAGCAACCACAGGAGAGAGCAACAACCACACAGAGAGAGCAACACACAGGGAGGCAGGAGAGCAACACAACACACAGGAAGAGCAACACACAGGAGAGCAACACAACACACAGGAGAGAGCAACACACAGGAGAGAGCAACACACAGAGAGAGCAACACAACACACAGGAGAGAGCAACACACAGAGAGAGCAACACACAGGAGAGAGCAACACACACACAGGAGAGAGCAACACACAGGAGAGAGCAACACACAGGAGCAACACACAAGAGAGAGCAACACACAGGAGAGAGCAACACAACACACAGGAGAGAGCAACACACAGGAGAGAGCAACACACAGGAGAGAGCAACACAAACACACAGGAGAGAGCAGCACACAGGAGAGAGCAACACACAGGAGAGAGCAACACAACACACAGGAGAGAGCAACACACAGGAGAGAGCAACACACAGGAGAGAGCAACACAACACACAGGAGAGAGCAACACACAGAGAGAGCAACACACATGAGAGAGCAACACACAGAGAGAGCAACACACAGAGAGAGCAACACACAGGAGAGAGCAACACACAGGAGAGAGCAACACACACACAGGAGAGAGCAACACACACACAGGAGAGAGCAACACACAGGAGAGAGCAACACACAGAGAGAGCAACACACAGGAGAGAGCAACACAACACACAGGCGAGAGCAACACACAGGAGAGAGCAACACACAGGAGAGAGCAACACAACACACAGAGAGAGCAACACACAGAGAGAGCAACACAACACACAAGAGAGAGCAACACACAGGAGAGAGCAACACAACACACAGGAGAGCAACACACAGGAGAGAGCAACACACAGAGAGAGCAACACACAGAGAGAGCAACACAACACACAGGAGAGAGCAACACACAGGAGAGAGCAAACACACAGGAGAGAGCAACACAACACACAGGAGAGAGCAACACAACACACAGGAGAGAGCAACACAACACACAGGAGAGAGCAACACAACACACAGGAGAGGACAACACACAGGAGAGAGCAACACAACAACCAGGAGAGAGCAACACACAGGAGAGAGCAACACACAGGAGAGAGCAACACAACACACAGAGAGAGCAACACAACACACAGAGAGAGCAACACAACACACAGGAGAGAGCAAACACAACACACAGGAGAGAGCAACACAACACACAGGAGAGCAACACAACACACAGGAGAGAGCACACAACACACAGGAGAGAGCAACACACAGGAGAGAGCAACACAACACACAGGAGAGAGCAACACACACACAGGAGAGAGCAACACACAGGAGAGAGCAAACACAACACACAGGAGAGAGCAACACAACACACAGAGAGAGCAACACAACACACAGGAGAGAGCAACACACAGGAGAGAGCAACACACAGGAGAGAGCAACACACAGGAGAGAGCAACACAACACACAGGAGAGAGCAACACACAGGAGAGAGCACACAACACACAGGAGAGAGCAACAAAACACACAGGAGAGAGCAACACAACACACAGGAGAGAGCAACACACAGGAGAGAGCAACACACAGGAGAGAGCAACACACAGGAGAGAGCAACACAACACACAGGAGAGAGCAACACACAGGAGAGAGCAGCACACAACGCTAACCCCCCACACAGTCTCCAGCCTGGCCTCGCTGACGCACGACGCTCCAGTTTACCTCCCAGAACTCCAAAGGGGAGGGCTTCCACCACACCTTCTGTGCGAGAAATT
>NC_140168.1:142851950-142936109 GCF_963971535.1 Notolepis coatsorum | reverse complement strand
CTCACACACACACACACACCCACACACACACACACACACACACGCACACACACACACACACACACACACACACACACACACACACACACACCATGCCCGTTCAGCTTGAAATAAACAGTTAATCGCGAGAGTAGTAGGAAAAAGGAGAGTGAGATCTTCACTCTATATCCGTATAACTCGGTGTATGATAGCATGTACAATGATGGTGTATATACCGTATATATATGTCTGTACATACCCGCATATAATACCATTTTTACATATCTGTAGATAGATACTATATCTGTACATATCCCTTACCTACTCTTACTAGTTTCGCTGCTGGCCAGTATGACTTACTACCATAGTGTTTATACCTGTATCACTGTACATATTAATACTACAACGCTGTACATACATCTGATTAGCACTATTACTCAGTAGTACTAATTTATATATTTTATATCCAGTTTAATCACCTGTACATTGTATATTACTATTGCACCTTACTGTTACATTTACAGTAACGTCACGGACAGTAGCGCCACAGACAGTAGCCTCACGGACAGTAACGTCACGGACAGTAGCATCACGGACAGTAGCGTCACGGACAGTAGCGTCACGGACAGTAGCGTCATGGAGAGTAACGTCACGGAGAGTAACGTCACGGAGAGTAGCGTCACGGACAGTAGCCTCACGGACAGTAGCCTCACGGACAGTAGCGTCACGGAGAGTAACATCACGGACAGTAGCCTCACGGACAGTAACGTCACGGACAGTAGCGTCATGGACAGTAGCCTCACGGACAGTAGCGTCACGGACAGTAGCGTCACGGACAGTAGCGCCACGGAGAGTAACGTCACGGACAGTAGCGTCACGGACAGTAGCGTCACGGACAGTAGCGTCACGGACAGTAACGTCACGGACAGTAACGTCACGGACAGTAACGTCACGGACAGTAGCGTCACGGACAGTAGCGTCACAGACAGTAACGTCACGGACAGTAACGTCACGGAGAGTAACATCACGGACAGTAGCGTCACGGACAGTAGCGTCACGGACAGTAGCGTCACGGACAGTAACGTCACGGACAGTAGCGTCACGGACAGTAGCGTCACAGACAGTAACGTCACGGACAGTAACGTCACGGAGAGTAACGTCACGGACAGTAGCGTCACGGACAGTAGCGTCACGGACAGTAGCGTCACGGACAGTGACGTCACAGACAGTAGCCTCACGGACAGTAGCCTCACGGACAGTAACGTCACGGACAGTAACGTCACGGACAGTAACGTCACGGACAGTAACGTCACGGAGAGTAACGTCACGGACAGTAGCGCCATGGACAGTAACGTCACGGACAGTAGCCTCACGGACAGTAGCCTCACGGACAGTAGCGTCACTGACAGTAGCCTCACAGACAGTAGCCTCACTGACAGTAGCCTCACGGACAGTAACGTCACGGACAGTAACGTCACGGACAGTAGCCTCACTGACAGTAGCCTCACGGACAGTAGCGTCACGGAGAGTAACGTCACGGACAGTAGCCTCACTGACAGTAGCCTCACGGACAGTAACGTCACGGACAGTAACGTCACGGACAGTAACCTCACTGACAGTAGCGTCACGGACAGTAACGTCACGGACAGTAACGTCACGGACAGTAACGTCACGGAGAGTGGCGTTGCGCAATATTTCGGGGCTCCCCCGCAAGGTCGGACCATGGGGCCCCGCCCACTCCCCTAAATCAATAATAAAGTGACATCGCGGCCACTTAAAGCTTTTTTTTTTTAAATGTTTATTTTTTCAGGCATCATTCATTGACAAATACAAGTGGCTTTGTATTTTTTTTTGTAACATGAAGGTATTGTAGAACGTTATAGCCATATAATAATTTGAGTTCACACAACGGAACGGTTCACATAACATAATTTTGTATAAAAGAAAAGTAACAGGGGAGCTCCAGTAGCTCACCACGTACCGCGAGTGCTATTTCAGCGCCGTGGACAACCGCGCTCGCGCGGATCTGGGGCTGAGCGCGTTCGAATCCCGGACGGCAGCCGTGCCTTTCCCAGAGTGTCTTTCCCCCCCATCTGAACCCGTTCAGCCTGCTTCTGTCGGTCGAACTTGACCAAGTATGAATGCGAAGAAAAAGCGATAAACGCTAAAAGAACCAGGTGACTGGTCAAAGTAAAAAAAAAAATAAAAAAAGTAACAAACAAAACACATCCTATAGGCTACATAGTAGAGGATGCAGTCAGGAGCTGCTTTCTATTGTAGTAGGCCTATTATTTTATACGAGCACGTCTCCTGGCATTCTTCTGCGCAAAGTCCAACACTCTTTAAATCTAGACTGCGCGCGTGTCGGCTCTCAATACTAGAAACGTTAATAATAATAATAATAATAATAATAATAATAATAATAATAATAATAATAATAATAATAATAATAATAATAATAATAATAATAATAATAATAGCTTCATTTTATATAGCGCCTTTCAAAAGACCCAAGGTCGCTTTACATAGGGGGGGGAAATAACAAAAGTAACAAACATAATGGACAGACACAACATAATTTTGTGCTGGCTGTTCGGTAATTTCTTATCTACCATAGAACTTATGGCGCGTTATGCGCACAATTTAAACCATGTACTAAAAAATGTACGGATTAGATTCCAATTCCAATGTAACCTGTAGCCTACTCGTACTGGTTATGGCGAATAAAACGTTCTATTATTCTAACCTGTCTGGGCGGCTGTAGCGTGGATGGTGTCCTGACAGGGATGTCTGTCTGCTGTCTGCCTGGACTTGGAGCTGACCGGGGGGTTGCTAGCGGTGGCCGGGCTGGGTGGGGAGCTTACTACCGATGCATCTTCAGTAACGATAGAGTCAGTCTACCTCTGCTGCCTGCTGGAACAATGATGTTATTTTTGGTAGCTTTGCCGTCTCCTGTTCGGCTTTCGCTCTCATCTTGTTTTTCTGAGCACCGCTCGGGTATTTGCACTTCATTTTTACCGGCGCTTCCCGCTTTGTTTTGAACGCTGCCCTGCCTGCCAATGAACATTAGTTATCAGCCGGCTAGCCCTATCGCAGGTGAGCAAATAATTCTACAGCGTACACATGACGGGGATGGGGTGCTTAGCAACATAGCAGGGAGGGGGGGGGGGGGCCCGCCCTCTGCGCCCTGTTCCTGCGTTAGTACGAAATCTAAGGCGTCGGTTACACGCAGGGTGTTTTTCGTTTCGTTTTCAAAATGAGTTTAGCTTTCCAGGTCGCAACGTAGTGGCAGCCGAGTTAGACATTTGTTTTGCAACCTGAGCACTTTCGTTTTGCCTCCTGAGCACAGTGATGTAGTACAATGCCAAAGCAGTAGGTGGCAGTAGGTGGCGAACATGAAGGCAATTTTCAACCAATCAGAACTTGAATGTGCCAATACACTTCCTGCAAAAAAAAACAAGCCGCCATCTTTAAGTGCCTCCGTGAGCTATTTAGCCAATGTAACACTTATTTTTCAGCAAAGTGCAATACAAGTGCAATAAACAAAACGGATACATTCACTGTGTGTTCTGCCTCTCATTTGTTGATGAAACAAAACTAACATCAACACAATTGACCACCAAGAGCGGATAGTTTAGTCTCACAAAAAGATCACAGATGTTGTTAGCTACATGCTAACGTGAATGGAATATGCCAGTATAACAGTATAGCATTGTGGCTAGCAGCTAACGTTAGCTCACGTTAGTTAGTCAGCCAGCACCAAACTGATGATATCTGGAGCTATCAGTAGCTAGATAACATTAGACAACGCCTCGTGTATTAAACAAAGGTGAATAGATGACTGGGCCATTTTGTTTAATGCTTGTTAAGATTGAAAGAGGAGCTCTGAGCTAACAGGGTCTGATAGCTAACGTTAGCTCACGTTAGCCAGGTGCTCATGCAATCGTTAATGCTAGCAGAATGAATGGATGTAAACTTTATTTAACATATTGCAGAATGGGTACAATACAATACGGCTCAATACAAACAATTGTTAAGGGAATGCAGACTGTTGTAGCTTGGACTGGGGTCCTTATAACAATAACTTGACAACACATGGTAGCTGCAGCTATTTGGGGCATCTCTGTCGTAACCGGACGTTGGTGAGGGCATGCAGATGTCGGTATCTACTGCGCATGGGCGCTGAGCAACAACGGCTCCGCGCAGATTACATGACACGTTGTCGGTGAGTTTTGGCGTTTTTCCAAAACGGAAACACAATTTCAGCGTTGTCAGTAGGGCAACGCGTTTTCCTGCCAAAACGGTATTTCTATTTAACAGGGACAGCAAACGTATTCATTAAGCAACAAAAAGATAACAAAAACACCTAGTCTAACCATGGCCTTAAGATGATAGCCTACAGTGGGGGCGGGGCCCCCTAAACTCCGGGGCTCCCCTGCACCGCGGGGGGATGCGGGGGCCTCCCCTACGTCACTGGTCACGGACAGTAACGTCACAGACAGTAGCCTCACATACAGTAACGTCACGGACAGTAGCCTCACGGACAGTAGTGTCATGGACAGTAGCCTCACGGATAGTAGCATCACCGACCGTAACATCACGTACAGTAGCCTCACGGACAGTAACGTCACGGACAGTAGCGTCACGGACAGTAGTTTCACGGACAGTAGTTTCACGGACAGTAGCGTCACGGACAGTAGCCTCACGGACAGTAGCCTCACGGACAGTAGTTTCACTGACAGTAGCATCACGGACAGTAGCATCACGGACAGTAGCGTCACGGACAGTAGCGCCACAGACAGTAGCTTCACGGACAGTAGCGTCACGGACAGTAGCATCACGGACAGTAGCGTCACTGACAGTAGCCTCACAGACAGTAGCCTCACGGACAGTAGCGTCACAGACAGTAACGTCACGGACAGTAGCGGCATGGACAGTAGCGTCACAGACAGTAGCCTCACGGACAGTAGCGCCACGGACAGTCGGACAGCATGTCTAGTTAAATGGTGATAAAAAATGTATTTGGTGTGACTGGTCATAAAGTCCTTGGTGAACATAAGTATGGGCACACGTTGCTGCCAGTAATTTAATTAAATAAAACCTTTGCATATGCTTTAGATCAATAACTTGATTTCTGTGAGACATGAAAATTCTACCTCTTGCAACTCAATGCATCTTAATGATATTTCACCTATGACCTTGATCACACCTAGTGTCTTGCATTTATGCTGCTGCAAACGACCTGCAGAGTTAATGTAAGGCTGCTTTAGCTCCAACAGAAACTAACAGTTATACTTAGCAAAGATCCTCTCATAATATTGGGATATTATTACCAGGTTAAACTAGCGGCAGAAGTTAATTATATTGTTTACACTGTTTTTCTCATATTTTTATATTCAGATCTATTTTTATTGTCTTTCTTCTATTACCCTGCCCATACCTGTACCTCCCCTCCCCCCTCCTTCTATGATGCCGGGATTTCCCCAAGAGGATCAATAAAGGAATATCTTATCTTATCTTAAATGACTAAACTAGTAAAAAATCAATTCCACACCTTCATTTTCATTCATTCATTGACACCAGCGATTCTTCATTGAAACACTTTGAATCACTGATACCTTCATATCACAGAACGCTGGCGGAAAACGTCCAGTTCAGTTCACACATTATCATCCGAGCTCCTGGGGGGTCATCATCACAGTGAAGCGGGCTATTCTCGGTCTGAGCTTCACGGTGGTGGAACGAACCAGTCAGGACAGCTGAAACCCGGCTACTTTTCCACCATCTCCTAGAAACACACTTCTTCAAACAATATCTGGGGGAAAAAATAACCTTCTTTCTGTAGGTAGGCTACCTTACTACTATGCTACTATACTACTACCCATCATGCTAATATGTCTATACTATATAGAACTAGAGACTCACATCACCATACTGACTATCTTGTATTTTGCACTAGAGAGTGAGACTCACTGGACTCTCATCACTGGACTATCTTGTGTTTGTACTTTTTTTTTTTTATATTATATTGTATTTGCATCTATACTTTAAGTGTATCTATAGTGTGTATATAGATACTGGACTGTATAGGGAGGTGTAGTCTGACGTCACTGGTTGTTCCACCCGTATAGGGATTTATCATTGGGAAAATGGATTATCAGCTATTGTAACAATTCTGCCACATGGAAATTGAAAAGCTTTCCATTTTTGCACAAAATGAGTTCCCTTCTATCACTAACATTATTGTTTAAGCATTTTTGGTTGAAATAAAATTTGGCGATTTCTTTTTATGATTAATTGCGAATATTTTCATGTTGTGGATGAATAAGCACAGAAAGGTACACTATGCAAATGTTAATTCGTTTTAAATGAGACGATTTAGAAATGGGCAATGGGGAAAATACATTGCGTTGGACAGAGGGTGGAACACGAAAAACGGCAATGACGTAACCACTACACCTCCCTATAGGACTGTGAAGATATGTACCCCCCCCCCCCCCCCCCCCCCCCATGCTGCTTTGACACCCGGACTTCCCCAAGGGGATTAATAAAGGATCATCTTATCTTACTATGCACTCAGAGTGTAACACTAAAATTTGACACTATTCAAGGAAAAAAATGCCACTTACTCTTAGCTGTCAGAGATGATAAGATAAGATAAGGTATTCCTTTATTGATCCCCTTGGGATCCTTGTACTCTTTCCGCTGACTTGTTGTTCACAATTTGTAAGTCTCTTTGGATAAAAGCGTCAGCTAAAGGACTAAATAACATCTGTGTATCAACGGAAAACGTTGGGGAAAACCTGACCGCATGGAACGCAACACACCCTCGGTGCAGTGACGCCTCGCGCCGACCGGCTGTCCCCTTTGACCTGGATCAGCTCCTGTCGGGAAGCCAAAGCGTCCAATGGATTAGGTGTAATCGAGGCCTATGGAATTTGCACAGTGTGGAATAAACAGGTGGCCGATTTAGCGTCCAGGCTCCGGTGCTCGACACACGCCAGCCAGGGGCCACGCCGCCAGGCATACCTCCAGTTACATAGGGTCACTTCGGCTGTGAGGGTGGGGGGGTTCGTCCTCCTGGCTAACGTTCCGGAGCTCGAGGGTCTGGACAGCGTCAGTCATCCGGTCGTCCGGTAGTTCAGATGCGAGAGAGATGTCCTGTACTCTGGCCTTGGCAGCGGCCTTCAAAGGGGGAACGAAGAGTGAGATGTTATCCGATGTCGATGATGGGCCGCGAGCTCCGCACAGTGTATACAAGTATAGAGTATAAAAGACAAAACGTTGGTCTTAAAAGGTGCTGTAGGTGGTATTTTCTTTTGTTAAAATAAGTGTTAAGTAACCAGGAAATATACGTGTTCATTGCAGAGCGGAGGGACTGGGAGACCCATGTTACTGACCAGACAATCTATATCAGTGATGGCTGTTTACTGCAGAGTGGAGGGACTGGGAGACCCATGTTACTGACCAGACACTCTATATCAGTGATGGCTGTTTACTGCAGAGTGGAGGGACTGGGAGACCCACGTTACTGACCAGACACTATATCAGTGATGGCTGTTTACTGCAGAGTGGAGGGACTGGGAGACCCATGTTACTGACCAGACATTCTGTATCAGTGATGGCTGTTTACTGCAGAGTGGAGGGACTGGGAGACCCACGTTACTGACCAGACACTCTATATCAGTGATGGCTGTTTATTGCAGAGTGGAGGGACTGGGAGACCCATGTTACTGACCAGACAATCTATATCAGTGATGGCTGTTTACTGCAGAGTGGAGGGACTGGGAGACCCACGTTACTGACCAGACACTATGTATCAGTGATGGCTGTTTACTGCAGAGCGGAGGGACTGGGAGACCCATGTTACTGACCAGACATTCTGTATCAGTGATGGCTGTCAGAATGTAGAGCTATTATTTTAACATGTAGACCACTTATTTTAACAAACAAAAATACCACTTACAGCACCTTTAATTTACTTGAAAGCTCATTTGTATAGAAAATTCAGCTCGGCTGAAGTTCTTTTATTGTTTGTTTTTATTGTTTGTTTTTTATCTGGGGTATCAATATTGAATAATTGTACCGCAAGCGGACCGAATCTACGCTGCTAACACAGTACATTGCCAGTGACCTTAACACTTGAGCCACAGTAAGCCTCTGTGTGTGTGTGTGTGTGCGCGTGTGCACGTGTGTGTGCGTGCACGTGTGCGTGTGTGTGTGCGTGCACGTGTGTGTGCGTGCTAGGGATGGGCATTTTTAAAGACAAATCCAGATCGATTGATCACATGCTATACTCGAGTGATCGTGTATTACTCGTAAAGGGGAAAAAAACGAAAGAAAAATTATAATTATTCTTTTATTTTTATAAAAAAATTTGAAACTTAGTTTTGTTCATTCACGTATATGTTTAAGGAAACCAACAAACAGTTATAATCTTACACATACATGTGAAACAAATGTGAAAAAAATAAAAGATTATTTTTTTTCCATAAAAATTATTAATAATTTAAGATCGATTTTTCTCATAGCTACGAGTAATTGATTAATCGATTACTCACGCCCATCCCTAGTGTGCATGCGTCCGTGCGTGTGTGTGTTTTTGGTATTTACATGGTCGTTCTGTCCAGCACTAGCTGTCCACCTGTTGTGCGCCGGGCCGGGCCGCTCTGTTTATGCAGCACCGCGGGCGTAAATACTGCAGACGAGTCCCCGGCTGACTGACGTGTTTGTGTAGAACATCCGGGTTCAGAGAGGAGCAGGGGACGGGGTCTCTCTCCTGGTTCTGGAGGGGCAGGGGACGGGGTCTCTCTCCTGGTTCTGGAGGAGGGGCAGGGGACGGGGTCTCTCTCCTGGTTCTGGAGGGGCAGGGGACGGGGTCTCTCTCCTGGTTCTGGAGGAGCAGGGGACGGGGTCTCTCTCCTGGTTCTGGAGGAGGGGCAGGGGACGGGGTCTCTCTCCTGGCTCTGGAGGGGCAGGGGACGGGGTCTCTCTCCTGGTTCTGGAGGGGCAGGGGACGGGGTCTCTCTCCTGGTTCTGGAGAGGGGCAGGGGACGGGGTCTCTCTCCTGGTTCTGGAGGGGCAGGGGACGGGGTCTCTCTCCTGGTTCTGGAGGAGCAGGGGACGGGGTCTCTCTCCTGGTTCTGGAGAGGAGCAGGGGACGGGGTCTCTCTCCTGGTTCTGGAGGAGCAGGAGACGGGGTCTCTCTCCTGGTTCTGGAGGGGCAGGGGACGGGGTCTCTCTCCTGGTTCTGGAGGAGCAGGGGACGGGGTCTCTCTCCTGGTTCTGGAGGAGCAGGGGACGGGGTCTCTCTCCTGGTTCTGGAGAGGGGCAGGGGACGGGGTCTCTCTCCTGGTTCTGGAGAGGAGCAGGGGACGGGGTCTCTCTCCTGGTTCTGGAGGAGGGGCAGGGGACGGGGTCTCTCTCCTGGTTCTGGAGGAGCAGGGGACGGGGTCTCTCTCCTGGTTCTGGAGGAGCAGGGGACGGGGTCTCTCTCCTGGTTCTGGAGGGGCAGGGGACGGGGTCTCTCTCCTGGTTCTGGAGGAGCAGGGGACGGGGTCTCTCTCCTGGCTCTGGAGGGGCAGGGGACGGGGTCTCTCTCCTGGCTCTGGAGGGGCAGGGGACAGGGTCTCTCTCCTGGTTCTGGAGGAGCAGGGGACGGGGTCTCTCTCCTGGTTCTGGAGGAGCAGGGGACGGGGTCTCTCTCCTGGTTCTGGAGAGGGGCAGGGGACGGGGTCTCTCTCCTGGTTCTGGAGAGGAGCAGGGGACGGGGTCTCTCTCCTGGTTCTGGAGGAGGGGCAGGGGACGGGGTCTCTCTCCTGGTTCTGGAGGAGCAGGGGACGGGGTCTCTCTCCTGGCTCTGGAGGAGCAGGGGACGGGGTCTCTCTCCTGGTTCTGGAGGGGCAGGGGACGGGGTCTCTCTCCTGGTTCTGGAGAGGGGCAGGGGACGGGGTCTCTCTCCTGGTTCTGGAGAGGGGCAGGGGACGGGGTCTCTCTCCTGGTTCTGGAGGAGCAGGGGACGGGGTCTCTCTCCTGGTTCTGGAGGAGCAGGGGACGGGGTCTCTCTCCTGGTTCTGGAGAGGGGCAGGGGACGGGGTCTCTCCTGGTTCTGGAGGGGCAGGGGACGGGGTCTCTCTCCTGGTTCTGGAGGAGCAGGGGACGGGGTCTCTCTCCTGGTTCTGGAGGGGCAGGGGACGGGGTCTCTCTCCTGGTTCTGGAGGGGCAGGGGACGGGGTCTCTCCTGGTTCTGGAGGGGCAGGGGACGGGGTCTCTCTCCTGGTTCAGAGAGGAGCAGGGGACGGGGTCTCTCTCCTGGTTCTGGAGGAGCAGGGGACGGGGTCTCTCTCCTGGTTCTGGAGAGGGGCAGGGGACGGGGTCTCTCTCCTGGTTCTGGAGGAGCAGGGGACGGGGTCTCTCTCCTGGTTCTGGAGAGGGGCAGGGGACGGGGTCTCTCTCCTGGTTCTGGAGGAGCAGGGGACGGGGTCTCTCTCCTGGTTCTGGAGGAGCAGGGGACGGGATCTCTCTCCTGGTTCTGGAGAGGAGCAGGGGACGGGGTCTCTCCTCTGGTTCTGGAGGAGCAGGAGACGGGGTCTCTCTCCTGGTTCTGGAGGAGCAGGGGACGGGGTCTCTCTCCTGGTTCTGGAGGAGCAGGGGACGGGGTCTCTCTCCTGGTTCTGGAGGAGCAGGGGACGGGGTCTCTCTCCTGGTTCTGGAGAGGGGCAGGGGACGGGGTCTCTCCTGGTTCTGGAGAGGGGCAGGGGACGGGGTCTCTCTCCTGGTTCTGGAGAGGGGCAGGGGACGGGGTCTCTCTCCTGGTTCTGGAGGGGCAGGGGACGGGGTCTCTCTCCTGGTTCTGGAGGGGCAGGGGACGGGGTCTCTCTCCTGGCTCTGGAGGGGCAGGGGACGGGGTCTCTCCTGGTTCTGGAGGAGCAGGGGACGGGGTCTCTCCTCTGGTTCTGGAGAGGGGCAGGGGACGGGGTCTCTCTCCTGGTTCTGGAGGAGCAGGGGACGGGGTCTCTCTCCTGGTTCTGGAGGAGCAGGGGACGGGGTCTCTCTCCTGGTTCTGGAGGAGCAGGGGACGGGGTCTCTCTCCTGGTTCTGGAGGAGCCTTAGGGTCCCTGCCACTCGAAGGGTCATGTTTGTTGGTGTGTGTGTGTGTGTGTCTGTGTGTGTGTGTGCGCGCGCGCACAGTATGCGTATCGTGTACATGTGTGTGAGTGGTGATCGATAGATAGATAGATTGATAGATAGACAGATAGATAGATTGATAGATAGATAGATAGATAGATTGATAGATAGACAGACACAATAAAAGAGTCAAACGTTAAGAAAGGAGCAAAGAAATTAGATGATTGTGTTCATTTTAATAGTTTGCACGATTATCATATATTTACCATGTTGCGTGTTTGCCTGTATCCATCTGGTATATATATATATATATATATATATATATATATATATATATATATATATATATATATATCGTGTTTAAAGCCATCTGTAATGGCCGTCCGTCAGTGTGTTGTGCAGGCTCTGCTTGGTGAGAGGCTGTGTGTGTGTGTGTGTGTGTGTGTGTGTGTCTGTGTCTGTGTCTGTGTGTGTGTGTGTGTGTGTGTGTGTGTGTGTGTGTGTGTGTGTGTCTGTGTCTGTGTCTGTGTGTGTGTGTGTGTGTGTGTGTGTGTGTGTGTGCGTGCGTCACCAGGAGGTGAAGATAAAGAGCGAGGGGGGTGCGGGTGCAAACGGCAGGCGAAATCGTGACATTTTTATCCCTGTGCGCACACCGTCTCTCCGAGCGCCCGCCCACACACAACCGGCTGGCGGTGTTAACGTGAGGGATTTCCCGCACGGCGCTCAGTAAATGTGAGCGCCGGCAAAGAAGGCCCCACGCTCCGGTAAAACGTCTCCAATATACACCCCTGTGAGCTCGCATCCTGAAATAATTGATGAGCCTAATTGTTCCTAGCCTATCGACGGGGCGTATAAAAACGGCTCTGTCGTCTGCGTACAAGCAGACACGTCACACGCCTCGGCGTCCGCTCGCTGCACCTGTACATCCTGTCCCTGTGGTTGGCTGCACTGTGATTCAACCCTGTTGCTTTGCATTCGATTTGCAAGCCGGGCCCGTCCATGTCAAAGTGGTTTGTTTATGTCTGTGTGTCCTGCCTGTGGGTACTGTACAGTATGGGTGCGCGTGCATACTGGTGTGACAAGAGGAAGTGTGTGTGTGTGTGTTTGTGTGTGTATGCATGTATGTTAGTGTGTTTGCCGGGGCTCCCGTCTGTCTGACTGTGCTGTGTGTCTGACTGTTCCTGTTTCAACCCCCCCCCCCCCCTCCTTTCTCTCCTCTCGCTCTCTCACTCACCCCTGCTCTCTCTCTTTTCTCTCTCTTCCTCACCCTAGTCTCTCTCGCTCGCTCTCTCTTTCTCACTCAACCCTACTCTTTCTCTCTCTTTATCTCACTCTCTCACTCACCCCTACTCTCTCTCTGTTTCTCCCTCTCTCTCTCCCTCTCTCTCTCCCCCTTCTCTTCCCTCTGCAATAACAGTGCTGACCTAGTTTCTGCCTGTTCAGGGCTGCCTGTGGAATTTTACAGCGGGCTGCCTTCCTGGCTGCCTTACTGCTTGAAAACGCAGGCAGAAAAGCATGACTGAGGATTTTTCTTTTCGTCGCATCATTATGGCCTGATACCGTCTCCACCGCCCGCCCATCCCCCACCGCAGACCCCCACCACCGTCCCAACCGGTCTCGTTTAATTTAAATGAGTAATAACAATAGAGTTGCCCTTGTCGCCGGGGCGAATCCGAAGCCAGCACGCGTGAATAAATCACGGTTCGAATTAGAATCGAAATGGGAAGTGGCCCCCGTTGACCGTCGCTCATCCTCTCGAGCTTAGCCGTGATTTCTACCGGATGCAGAGGACGGAAAAACCCCCTTTCTCCACACACACGCACTCACTCACGCACGCACCTACCCTCCCCTCTCCCCCCTCCTTCCTTCCCTCCATCCCTCCCTCCATCCCTCCCTCCCTCCCTTTGCCTTCACAAATAAATGGTTAGAGTCATGCCCGGCAGATACTAGCCACTGCCAGGAATGGCTAACAAGGCCTCTCAGAACCACCCTCTTTTCCCTTCAGTCTGCTTAGAGAGAGAGAGACAGAGATTGTGAGAGAGAGAGAGAGAGAGAGAGAGAGAGGGGGACTATTTTTATTCGCGCCAGGGCCACGGATGCAAGTCATCATCAACACTCTTATTCGGAGAGATTCCTGATTAAATCTGAACGCCTTCCAATTAGGCGAGGGGAATGTTGTGTCACAGGCGAGAGGGAGAGAGATGGACCTCAAGGCTTGGCCGTGGCGGTGCTGAAATTTAAACCAGCGCTGCCGCACATTCATTCCTACCCGCCTCCCTCCTCTCTCTCTCTCTCTCTCTCTCTCCCTCCCTCGCCATTCTTTGGCTGAGCTTTTGGAGATCAGCATTGCTGGGGCTTTTTTGGTTTCTCCGCTGTCTCTCGAAAGCCGTTCGCAGTTCGCACCATGACTGGTACTGGTAAATAAAAAAAGCTCTCGTCATTTAGGCCGCCGTCGGTCGTTCTGTACATTACGTCGGGTGCATTTGCTTGGTGTTGTGGTCACGGCGTGTTAACACTAATTTATTTATGCCCCCCCCCCCCCCTGTGTCTTCCAGATTTCGGAGGCTGGTCATGGTGTCTGGAGAGAAGGTGTGGGACCCCCTCAGCGCGGGCCTCCTCCAGCCACGTCTGAGCGAGCAGCACCCGCCCGCCGGGCTCACTCCCCTCTGCGACCACCGCGCACGCCACGCGACGAGGGACGGCAAGTTCCGCCGGAGTCAGCGGCCGCACCGCCCCCGGTCCTCCCTGTCGCCGACCGCGGCAGCTCCAGACGACCTTTGCCAAGAAGAAGCGCAGACCTCCGCCCACGGTCTGCCGGTGCCGGCACAACGCCCTCTCTGCGGTTTCCACGCCGCCACCACCAGTGGACCGTACAAGCCGAGCTGTCTCGGTCTCGGAGTATCCTTCCGGCCTGTACCTGACGAGGAGGAAGGGGAGGCCGAGCAGCTGGAGATGAAGGGTAAAAGCAGGCAGGGAGGCAGGGGGGAGGCCCCGCTACTAGACGACCAGCTGGAGGACATGGCCGACGGGCCCAAGAACGCTAAGATCACTCTCAGCTTCCCGCTCAGCGCCGCCCCCCTGCCTGCCGCTCTCACGTCTCCGAACCACTGCCGCGCCTCCTCCTCGTCGTCCTCATCCCCGCACCGTCGACGGCCCTCCTCGTCCGGGTCGAAGGGCTCTGACGAGGGGTCACTGTGGAAACTGGACGCCACCATGGATGTAAAGCACCGGTCCTTTAAGCCCCCCCGGCACGACAGCTCTCCGTCCTCTTCGCCCTCCTCTTCCTCGTCTCCCATGACCGCGAACTCGCACGCGAGGAAGGACATCAAGTCCCCCCCTCCTCTGAAATGCTCCAAAGTCAACCCAGAGACTCAGTTCGGCAGGTTCCCCCCCAGGTCCTCCAGTGGTCTCATGGGGGGCTGTTATTCGGGGGAGGGGCGGGAGGAAAGACACAGACTGGCCAATGGCACGACGACGGCCTCGCCCTCTCAGACGGCCCAGATCCTCTTTAACCTGGGCGCCGTGACCTACCAGGGCCAAAGAGGCGGGGACGCAGAGAGGAAGGAGAAAACAACAGGAAGACCGAGCGGGAAGGTGGGAAGCCCTCACAACAGACCAAACCTTCAGCCGCCCACCCTCCACCTCCCTCCTCCTCCTCTTACGCTTCCTCCCTCTCCCCACCCTGCCGAGGCTCCCGCCCACTCGTCCTCCTCCTCCTCCTCCCCCGCTGACGGTCTGAAGCCGGAGCTTATCTGCGGCGTGTGCCACCGACTCTTCAGCTCGGCCTCCTCGCTGACGGCGCACATGCGGCTGCACCGCGGCACCCGCGCGCTCAGCTGCCGCTACTGTGGCAAGGCCTTCATCCACAACAAGAGACTACAGTCCCACGAGGGCTCGTGTGGGGCCCCCCCCCCCGGCCCGCTCTCCTCCCTCCAGCTCAAGGAGGAGCCCCTGGAGGAGGGCGAGGTGCGGGTGGAAGGAGGAGTGATCGTGGGGTCGGACGGAGCCATCGGCGGCGGCGGCAAGGCGCGGTTGGGGAAGAAGGAGCGAGACCTCCTGGCGCGCATCCACGGCGGCGGCGACGAGGACGAGGATGCCGCGCTGACCGCCGAGCTGCTGGCGGGCAGCGAGAACCACTTCGTGAAGGTGGTGGACGGCACCGTCATCTACTTCTGCTCGGTGTGCGAGCGCTCGTACATGACCCTGTCCAGCCTCAAGCGGCACTCCAACGTGCACTCGTGGCGCCGCAAGTACCCCTGTCACTTCTGCGACAAGGTGTTCGCCCTCGCAGAGTACCGCACCAAGCACGAGGTGTGGCACACCGGGGAGCGCCGCTACCAGTGCATCTTCTGCTGGGACGCCTTCGCCACCTACTACAACCTCAAGACCCACCAGAAGACCATCCACGGCATCAGCCCGGGACTCATCTCCAGCGAGAAGACGGCCAACGGCGGGTACAAGCAGAAGGTCAACGCCCTCAAGCTCTACCGCCTCCTCCCGATGCGCTCCCAGAAGAGGCCCTACAAGACGTACAGCGATGGCCTGTCCTCCGACGGCATGCTCCTGGCACCGGCCGACCCGTCCTCCTCCTCCCTCCCGCTAGGCCTGGACCTCCAGGGCCTCATCGACCCCCAAAGTATGAAGCCTGACCCGGACGCCTTCCCCGACGACTTCCCCGTTACTGTGGGCGCCGCCAAGCATGGCAACCTCTCCACGCTCACTCCCCTCCCTCAGACGGACACGTCCCAAGTGAGAAGACACGACGGGGGGGCCCCCGAGGAGTCGGAGCAGGGCAGGAGCAGTGGCGGCTTCAATGTGTCCAGTAGCAGCAAAACCAAAACTCCCAAGAGCGTTCGAGGCACAGAAACAGGCACGTCGTCGTCTGTGATAACTTACGGCCATACGAAACCCTCGGTCATAGTCCACGGAACTGCAGTGTCATCCTCTGTCATCGTCCATAGCAACCAGGTCACCTCTGGGGGCGGCAGAAGCCCACCGAGTAGCCCCTCCCCCAAACCGAGTGACAGTCAGTCCCCCCCCAAGGCCAGTCCGAGGTCAATCAGAAAGCAAAGGGAGAGCGCGGACGGCTACAGGAAGAGATCCAGGGACAATTCAGACGCGGCGGAGGAGGGCGGCGCGAGAGGCAGGCAGGACGCGGAGACGGGCAGGTCCCACCACAAATCACACAAAGCCCACAGCAAGAGCGACACCTTCGGCGCCAAGCAGCCGTCGGCGTCGCAGGCCAAGGGGGCGGGGCCACTGTGCCAAATCACTGTGCGCATCGGCGAGGAGGCCATGGTCAAGCGCAGCATCTCCGAGACGGACCTGCGGAGGGACAAGAGGCTAGAGCCGCCGAAGGCCAAGCGGAACGACGCCTCATCCCCGCGGGACGCCAAGGAGCCGCGGCACTCTCACTCCCACCACCACCACAAGCACCGCGCCCACCGCAGCGCCAGCCTGGGAGCGGAGGAGGACAGGAGAGGAGGAGGAGGCGGTGAGGGCGAGGACATAAAAAAGTCTCCCAAATCCCCCGACAAGGTGAGGGAGTACTATTTCCGTCAGGAGGTGCGCGAGCAGGGCGAGAGCGACCACGACACGGAGGACAATCTGTGGAGGCCTTATTATTCTTACAAGCCAAAAAGGAAGGCCCAGGCACAGCTGCAGAGGGCCAAGAGCTGGCAGAGGAAGCTCCAGTACAAACGCTCCCTCCGCCTCATGAGGAGGGCAGAGAGGCTCATGAACCACGTCAGTAAGGAGACGGTGAAGCGGAAAGACGACGAGGAGGAAGAGGAGGAGCAAATGGAAGAGGTGGAGGAGGAGGAGGAGGAGGAGGAGGTGGCCGGGCTGGATATGGAGGCGGCAGGGGAGGTTAAAGAAATATCAAAAGAGAGAGGGGAGGGGGAAATAAATCATCCTTCCGTCTCTTCAAAGGAGATAAAAAACGAACAGGAACATCAACAGACGGAGGGGGGTCACGCTAATCCCCCCACCCCTCCTCTGCCCTCGCCTCTGTCTACCTCAGCCCCTCCCCCGGGAATCAAGCGCCGGCCGTGGACTAATGGCAACGCGGCGGAGTGCGGCACGTGCGGCCGCTGGTTCTCCAGCCCCAGGAAGAGGGACAAACACGAGCTCAGCCACCTGCTGGAGTTCGTCTGCCTGTTCTGCCGAGCCACCTTCCCCTCCAGGGACAAGCTGGAGGATCACCAGAGGGCCCAGCACCCCAGGCCCGCCGAGCCCCCTCCTCTGCCCCCCAGAGCGGACCTTATTAGCGAGCAGGGAGAGGGGCCGGTCTGCACGGGGACGGAGAGGGGGGAGGAGGAGGAGAGAGAGGGTCCGCACGCACGGAGCACTTCCAGTCCCAGTCGTCTGAGCAGGCGAGCACTGGCCAGGCACACCTGTCCGCAGTGTCACAAGGTGTGCAAGACGTCCTCGGCACTGACCCGCCACGTCCGACGCCACGAGCTGAGCAGCTCCCCGGAGAGGGAGGAGGAGGTGCGGTCGGAGCCAAAAGTAGCAACAGAGACAATAGTTGGCACTGTTAGCAAAGACCTAGAGACTGAAACAGAACAGGTCCCCACTGCCCAGTCGGTTCCAGTCATCAGCTATTCTCCATCGGACCCGACGGCTAACGGCAGCTGTCGAGAACCCGAGCAGTGTGAAAGCCAGCGCGGCCAACTGAGAGTCGAGCAACATATGTCAGAATCCTACGACCGGGCTAAAACGCCCGAGCTCGCCTCTCCATCTCCAGAGAGAGAACCCAACCTGCCGGTCATTAAGCATCCACTAGATAGCCCGGTTAACCTCCTAACGCCCACCAAACCAGAAATCATGACCGCCGCGCCTTCCACTCTCCAGAGTGTGCTGGTCATGAGTGGTTCCGAGTGTCTGGATTACCGGACCCCTAGGAAGAGGAACCTCGATAGCCAGGTACACAGCCCTGTGCGCGTCACGACGCCCGCTAACGCCTGTCCCGCGATCACGCCCGTGACCTCGCAGACCAGAATAATAAACACTGCCCCTCCGGCTGTTTCCATGACGACCGCTCCCAGCCCCGAGGCGGGATTCATGAAGCGGGAAGGGGTCATCATGGACAGGGGAAGGGGGCAGGGGGCGACGAACGCCGCGTTCCTCCGCGCCACCAGCTATGAGGAGCCGCCGTCGGTCCGAGATCTCCCAGCGCCGCCCCCGTCTAGGAGCCCCTCCCCCGATGAAGCACAAGACCTAACTATGTCCTCCATGCTAGCCAGGGAGAGGGAGATGGAGAGGGAGATGGAGAGGAGGAGAGAGCGGGAGCGACAGGTGGAGCGAGAGAGGGAGAGACAGAGGGAGAGAGAAAGGGAAGCGGAGAGGGCCCACCACCAGCAGAGGAGCAGGGTGATCCACCCCGCGCCAGAGGAGCTGGCTCTGTTAGTCCCCAAAGAGGAGCCCCTGAGCCCCGCGCCGTCCCCCCAGCACATGCCCTGTCAGACCACTATCAACAGACCCTCTTCGCCGAGGAGACCCCCCAAGTCCCCCTGCCGGTCCTCCCCCGCGGCCATGGAGCTCTTGGCCCAGGTCTGCCGCCAGGGTCACCTCCCCTCCCAGGGCCCCGACAGGCTCCCGCTCCCCATGGGGGCGTCGTCCGGCGTCACCGGCGACCGCCCCTCTGCCCACGCCCTGCTCCTCCCCCGGGCCCCCCCGCAGCAGCAGCCAGCGGGGGACTCCCGGCTGGGGGGGGAGGCCGCGTCGGGGGGCTGCTACCCCGTCCAGGACTTCCCCCTCCCCCTCATCGTGCCGGGGGGCTACCGCTCGGGGAAGAAGCAGGAGCGGGGGGAGGACCACCACCGCCACCTGCTCATGTCCTCCTACCCGGCGGGGGGCCTGCCGTTCGGCCCGCTGGGGAAGGTGATGGTGCCGGGCGGCGGCGGGGGGGACCTGGCCAAGCTGCCCTTCTACCACGACCCCTACCAGCTGCTGTACGGCCCGCAGCTGCTCGCCTACCCCTACAACCTGGCCGCCCTGCCGGTGGCCCTGAACATGATGGCCCCCGGGGGGGACAAGGTGGATGGCCCCCTGCCTTTCCTCCCCGCCCTCTTCAACTACGCAGCTGCCGCCGCCGCAGCAGCAGCCGCCGGGCCCTACATGAGTGCAGTGCCGCACCCCCTGGTGGCCAATCCAAGTCACTACAGCAGCAGCAGTGGTGGCAGCGGCAACAAGAAGCAGCGTGACAGCAGCAAACCGTAGGATGCAAAAAAAAAATTTAAAAGAAGAAAGGCCCCATGACTGCGGAATATATTTCAAAGAGGATGGCCTGGCCTGATGTGGATTAGGGGTGTGTCAGCTCGTCGGGTCACTGAGTACACTTGCACAGTCCCCCCCCTCCCCCCTCCTGCCGATCTCTTTTTTGTTCAACAGCGATCAGAGCTGGGCATGAAATCAGGAGCAGGGGTGAAGGGAGGAGAAGGAGCCAAGAAAAAGGGAGCGAGGAGACGGATGTTGCACAGTGACGGATCGACCTCCCTCCCTCCTTCCTCTGACCCCCCCCCCCCCCCCCCCCCCCCCCCCCCCCTCCTGGCTGTCTGTAGTTCTAGAGCTTTGATTCATCCACCCTCTCGTGACTCTTTACGATATTATCTATAATATAAGAATAAGAACTGCTAACAGGGTGTCTGTGTGTGTGTGTGCGCGCGCGTGTGTGTGTTGTGTGTGTGTTTGTGTGAACCATTAGTTCAGTCCGCTTCCCTTCATACAGTGACTGCATAATGAGGCTAAAAGCTCTCCACCTGGGAAGGCTTTGTGTAGGCACTTAAAGAGAGACCTTACTCAACACACTCGGAGGTAGAGAATTAAACAACACTATGTGTGTGTGTGTGTGCGTGCGTGAGCGAGAACGCCAGCGTATTGTTGTGTTTTAAATCTGTCTGTGACAGTTGTGTGTGAGCACGTACATGCACAGTATGTAGGAATTCGTGCATGAAGTGGACTTATCTTCGTGCGTGTGTGTGGGCGTGAGTGCGTGAATGGCCCAGAGTTCGCCACCTAAGCGCGCTGATCATTCCTCGGCGGTTCCGACAAGACGGCAGTGGCACATGGCATTCACCACGCCGGTCGGACTGACGGCTGCGGTCGAGTTGGCGACGTAGCGTTAAAGGTGCCGTAAGTGTGGTATTTTCTTTGATAAGATAAGTGTTAAATAGCTCTACATTCTGACAGCAATCACTGATAGACCACAGAGTGTCTGGTCAGTAACGTGGGTCTCTCAGTCCCTCCGCTCTGCAGTAAACACAAAATACATTTCCTGGTATCCTGTTCTCACTTTATCCAATCAGGAGAGAGAACTCTGGATATTTTTACTTATTTCAAGAAATCTCGCCAAGCCAAATTTGCTCACTGCACTGGTAGATAATTTTACTTGTTTCACGGACATATTTGCTTAAAAACTAGTTTTTATTTCTTATTTTTGGTCAGACCATTTTTGCAGCGTGGAGTTCTCTCCCCTGATTGGATAAAGTGGGAATGGGATACCAGGAAATGTATTTTGTGTTTACTGCAGAGCGGAGGGACTGAGAGACCCATGTCACTGAACAAACTATCTATCAGTGATGGCTGTCAAGAGTGCAGAGCTATTATTTTAACATGTAGACCACTTATTTTAACAAACCAAAAAATAATCCACTTACAGCACCTTTAATACGCTGTGCACTTAGAAGCGATTCCTCCGTATCCGAAGCCCTGTTAAAAGAGGAAGCGGAACGCTGGCTAATCCCCGAGTCTACGACAATGACAGATCCTGTGAGCTTCTAAACGTCTCGACTAACCCAACGACCCCCGCGGCCGGATCACCCATTGCGGTTGGCATCTGCATTACTAGCAATCACCTTAGGTTCTACCATTATATGCACAAATAGAGGGGTTTTCATTGTTAGTGGTTACATAAAGGGGGGGGGGGGGGGGGGGTTATCATTTTGACACTTGTAGCTGCATTTTTTAAGTTGTAGCCGCCCACTGGGCAAGACTCGTAGTGCTAGTAGACCGTCGTGTTTTTATTCAGTTTTCATCTCATTTCTGCCACAAAAAAAAACATAAAAAAGAGAACGCGAATTGTGATAAAATATTTTTTTCATAGAAAAAAAAAATTAAAGAAAAAAAAATCTGTCAATCTTCATCTTCGGTGGCCTTCCTCCCCCCCTCTTCCAAAGGTACACTCCATTTCCTAGGCCAAGGAGAAGAGAGCAAGGGAGGGGAACAGATTAAAAAGACGGTTTCAGGGTACAGATTAAAATTCTGGATAGATACGAGAGAGAGAGAAAGGGAAACGTCGGACGCAGAAAGGCAGGGTTTCCGAGCGTGAAACAACGCCCCCTCCTCCTCCCTATACAGGGGGAAAAAATACTTTCCGGGCAAGATTTTTTTCTGTCCTTCCCTCTTAACCGAAGGAGGGCATCGGGAGGAGTCTGAACTAGTTCCGGAGAGCGTCGTTTTGCTGCAAGCTAGGATATAGGGGCTGCTTGAAAGAGCCCCGTTGTGGTGGCTGGAAGCATCCCCAGGGTCCCCCCCTCTGGGACTTATGTATGACGTTATCTCTCTGTATGTTTTATTTTCTTTAGTTTTTTTTTCTTTTGTTACACTACGTTGTTTGTTTATTGTCCCCTTTTATGAGTAGAAAGTGGCTTCAGTGGGGGGGGGGGGTGAGTACACTTAAAAATATGAATGTAAAATGTTAGTCAAGAGGTCAATGAAGTAGGCTACAGTCGCATTAAAAGGTAGATCGGTTTCAGTTTCCTTTCTTTTTTTTTCTTTTTTTTTTCTTTTTTTTTATAACCTGTTTTAAGAACCGCTATAAAGTCCGGTATGCATATATACAGTAGTCCTAGGAACATGTCAATAAACTTGGGTTCGGTTTCCACAAAGCATGAGCAGAACACTTGCTTCCTAAGGTTTATATCCTCAGAGAATATGACGTTGTGCACACTGCTTTAATTTCTGCTTCCTTTGGTTTTTGTTTGGTTTTTTGACCTCAACAGTTTTTTTTCTTATGTTCTAATCAGTATAATGAATTGGAGTTACTCCAACAAAAAAAATACCTAGCTGCCACTTATTTTTCACAATCAGTTCATGAGAGCTGACCGGTTTTACCCCCCCCCCCCCCCCCCCAACATACACGAAAACACACTGCACTGCCTCTGAATGATGCACAGGTGTGTGTGTGTGTGGGGGGGGGGTGATGTTTGGTTCTGCCCGGTGTCACAAGTTCTGACAACACGGCATCACCAATCACAAGGACCGGGAAGCTTTCCTCCCTGTGGGTGTGGCTACAAGCCTTTTGTGTGTATGTGTGTGTGTATGTGTGAGTGCCCATGCGTATGTATTTGTGTGTTGAGAGTCTCTGTGTAAAAAATAAAAACCAAAACAGATCTGCCTGAAGCAGCATATCCCCTTTTTTATTTGTCGCTTTTTAATTTATTTTTTTATTTTATGTTTTTGTTTTTGTTTGTTTTGGTGGGTTAAATTCCAGTGTACACCTCTCTAGCCAAGCCTTGCTGTCTCCAAACTATATTATCTGAAGCCATTCTTGTAGATGGACATGTTTATGTTATTTGGACCATTTCTTATGCCATAGTTTGCCGTCAATGGTTATTACACAGACCAAAAGCATGCAAATAGACGTATTGTTAGTGACTGGACTGAAATCTGGTGGTTATATACAAATATTTACTGTATGTTTAGTTAAAAAAAAAAAATGAATGTGCCTCCGCTTTGATATTTAAATGATAATTATCTATAGTGAGACATGGATCATCTGCCAGATTTCAGCTGTTAAGGTGCCTTGTCATGGCATAAGAAATTTGAACAGGAAGTGAGCGATTTGTGGGGGAGATATTTGTGATCCGGAGATAAAATCTCATGGCTTAGTTTGCTACAAAGCTGGTCATAGATGTAGGGGCGTGGCTAAACTGTTTGGTGTTGTGTACATGTGTAGGGTAATACTGTGCCATATAGAGCCCACACGGAAAATATGTTACCGTTATTTTTCAAAAAAGATGTTTTAATGTTGCCTGATGACTTATGTCTTTAGATTTGATACGAAGGCTTGTAGCCACAGCTCTCCCAAAGTCTGTAGTCTCTTCCCCCGACATTCTTGTTCTCTCTCCTCTTGTCCCCCCTGTCTCCCTGTCTTTCTCTTTGCTGCAATCAAACAAAATAAAGTATTAACCTGATGACCTAATGGAACGTGGTTTAGCCTGGTCTCTTTTTTTATTTTTTATTAATGTTTTTTTCATCATTGTTGATACAGTGGTAGCATTTGTACTTCAAGATTCAAGAGGTTTAATCATCACATACATACACAAGACATATAGTGAGTTCAATTGTATTTCAATATTTTAAAGGAACACGCTAACATTATGGGAAATGCGTTTACCGTCTTCTCCGGAGTCGGACAAGAAGATGGATACCAATTCCCTCTCCGTGCGTTCAGCAGAAAACTATCAGGCTGCAAGCTAGCCTAGCATAGGACAAATGAATGAAAGTGGACCGTAAGCCTAGCTTGAAACTCCGGGAGATGTGTTTTTGGCCAACAGCTTGGCTAGCTGGTCTGTATCCGCTTCCATTAATTTGTACTAAGCTAGGCTAGCTTGGCAGCCGGACAGCTTTCTACTGAACGCACAGAGAGAAAATTGGTATCCATCTTCTTGTCCGACTCCGGAGAAGATGGTAAGCGCATTTCCCATAATGTTCCTTTAACGTTACAATTAGTGCTGTCAGGCGATTAAAAAAATGTATCTAATTAATTACAGGATTTGTAATTAATTAATCTAATTAATCGCATTTTTATCGCATAACCATTTTATGCCTGATATTCTATATTCTATAATCATATTTCAAATTGCATGTGTCCGGATGGCAGAATTCAGTACTGTATCTACAAAACCTTCTGTTTAATCATCTTCCATCTATTAATTTGCTTAGATTTTTCAGGTCTGGTCAATACGAGCATGGTGTTATTCACAGTCAAAGATTAAAAAAAATGTATTGATATTCTCATTTGGTTCATTACAATTTACTCAAGCCTAGTAACAGACACAGTATTTCTGACACTGGGAATACATTCCCTGAGATCCATAGATGTCCCTAGAATCAGATACCAAGAACATGCAAATGGACCATATTAAAAAAAAATCTGTAAATGTGTATTCTATGTTCTTATGGAATGAATGAGATAAAAAAAATATTTTAAAACCTTTTATTAAAACTTTTTTTTAATACATTTTGAGTAAATTTTCATAACGCAATAATTTGCTGTGTAATTAATTAATCTAATTAACGCGATAAACTGACAGCCCTAGTTACAATATAACAATACAGAATAATATATCATATATAGTAGGGCTGTCCCCGACTAAGGATTTGGATGGTCGACTATGATTGGCCAAAATTTGCCGTTAGTCGACTATTGGTTGACCAAAAAAAAGTATAATATTTTTACTAGTGCTGTCAGGCGATTAAAAAAATTAATCTAATTAATTACAGGATTTGTAATTAATTAATCTAATTAATCGCATGTTAATCGCATAACCATTTTATGCCTGATATTCTATATTCTATAATCATATTTCAAATTGCATGTGTCCGGATGGCAGAATTCAGTACTGTATCTACAAAACCTTCTGTTTAATCATCTTCCATCTATTCATTTGCTTAGATTTTTCAGGTCTGGTCAATTTGAGCATAGTGTTATTCACAGTCAAAGATACATTTTTTTTTTATTGATATTCTCATTTGGTTCATTACAATTGACTCAAGCCTAGTAACAGACACAGTATTTCTGACACTGGGAATACATTCCCTGAGATCCATAGATGTCCCTAGAATCAGATACCAAGAACATGCAAATGGACCATATAAAAAAAGTCTGTAATGTGTATTCTACGTTCTTATGGAATGAATGAGATAAAAAAAAAAATTATATAAAAAAAAAAAAAATCTTTTTTTTTGTAATTAATTTTGAGTTAATTTTCATAACGCGATAATTTGCTGTGTAATTAATTAATCTAATTAACGCGATAAACTGACAGCCCTAATTTTTACATTTAAATTTTTTTAATTTTTAGTTATTTTTTATCATTCCATTTGGGCTGTGGGGGGTGCTTAATGTCTGAAGGAGTCGACTGAAGGCTTCTTGTCCTCTGCAAAAGCATGCAATTGGTCCACTGATGGATACATCTTGATATTTGTCTAGTCTAGTGTGTTCATTAGACGGGTGAAATCCTCTTTCAGTGCCTCTGTACCTGTTTTTGTAGGCAGTTAGCCTCTGGTATGCGTGCCATTAGCGTTAGCCACGCTTCTAGGTCTCTTTTCTTTTGGAAAGAATGATAAAAAAAATTATACTTTTTTTTATTATTTTTTATTATTATAGTCGACTACGGCTCCTTTCGACCGATTAGTCGACTAATAGGGGTCAGCCCTAATATATAAGGGATAATGTATATACGAGGTCATTGTCGCAAAATAATTGACCGACACGGAGTTTAAAATACCGAGGCGCCTCGCCGAGGTGTTTTAAACGTCAGTGAAGGTCAATTATTTTGCGACAATGATCGAGTATAGCTATACATTATCCCGCTTATTACATGGCTAACTTACTAACAATATACCTAATTCATTTTACATCGACAAGACGAGATCAAATGCAGACGCAGTTCTGTTCTGTCGCTCCCGCTGTCATCGCCGGCAGCAGCCGGCAGATCCGGCAGGTCTGTCTGATTGGCTGCAGTGTGTCAGTGGGCTTGATTGCGAACAGCTGCGCACAGCGGTCATTATTGTTCGGCAGAGGTCCGTTATCGAGTAATAACGGACCTCTGACGAACGCTATTGACCAATCACAAGCAAGCATTTCGGCGAAAACGCCATGTAATAAATAGTATATAACTCCTACACACTGAAGTCGCAAGACTATAACTTATCACAATGCTTGCTCTTTGTATAACGTATTTGCATCTATATATTTACATTTAGTCATTTAGCTGACACTTTTATCCAAAGAGACTTACAAGTTCTGTACAACAAGTCATCAGGAAGGGCACAACTCTATCAGCTGAGTAACAATGTTCATCAAAGTGTTGAGTGCTACAGTGTAGGTTAGTTTATGACAGTAAGGTTAGTTAGGGTTAGATATTATTATAATTTATTTTTTCAGATAATGGTTGAAGAAGTGCGCCTTTAGTCGATGGCGAAAGATCGGACGGGTTTCGGCTGTCCTAACTGGGGTGGGTAGTTCATTCCACCATTGTGGGGCAAGGACTGAGAAAAGGCTGGTTCTCCTTGATGACCCTCCCGGAGCTCGGATAGGAGTGGGTCTGAGACGGCCAGAAGATGCATACTCATTTAAATACATGTGAAATAACATCACATGCAGTGATGACGGTAAAATGATCCAGTTTGTTGGTGTATTTTGGTGTGCAGTTTTATTGGGGGTTGTCGATTTTTGGGCCATCATTTTCATCCCTAACCATAACCACTCCCTTCTACCTACATCTTAAAAATAAAGGTAATAAGGTTCTGCCGGGCCGTGGGATCTAGCATCTACCTTTTATGAACCATGCATAAAGATGTCCATTCCTCAAAACTGCACCCAAGCTTTGCACTTTATAGGATGAGGCTCAGCAAGGAGGGCTGATTACCCCTGTTCTCCACAGGGTATTAAAAAGTCGTATGTATTAAATTCATAATTCTCAATTTAAGGTATTAAAAAGTCTTACATTTAATTTGCACAGGTAATAAATAGTTTTGGGGGGACAGCCCTGTCGGGAGATGAAATACATTAAATGTTTTTGTATTCAAGTCGTCGTTTTTATTTTTTTGCGGGGCTACTGGGAGGTTGGTGCGTCTGGCGAGAGCTTGTATGGAACGCGCAATAATTTAAATGGGCAACCAAATCCAGCTGCCAGTTAAATGGTGCATTCATACAGCAGCTTTTATCCAAAGCGCTTTACAATTGTTGTTCCTCACATTCACACACTGATAGTGGAGACAACCATGCAAGGTGCCAACCTGCTCATCGGGAGCAGTTAGGGGTTAAGTGTCTTGCTCAAGGACACTTCGACACGCTGCCCGGGAGGAGCGGGAATCTAACCGACAACCTCCGGATTACCAGATGACCGCTCTACCTCCTGAGCCCCTGTCTCCCCAGTTCAGTGTCGCTATGTGTTCTTTTTGGGGGGGGGGGGGGGGTAAGTATGATTCTGAAATTGGTATTGAATTTAGCTCTAAGTGGTATTAGAAAGGTCTTATAAAGTCTTAAATGTAACTTGTTGAAACCTACAGATAACCTTAATAACCGTAACGTAAACGTTGATCTTGAGAGGTTGTGTGACACGAGCACCATATTATTAGGAGTCGTGTGTCGGCTGAGTATTTACATTTTATGGAGGATAGGTTGGTCTGAGGGAAGGAACAAGGATGCCCAGAAGGCCTCCATCTTTCACCCCCCGGTCCGCTGTGTCACTGAAGCAGATGTGCTGCATGGTCCTCGGTCCGCTTTTCCATGGAGCTTAAAGGAACACGCCAACATTATGGGAAATGCTCTTGCGAATGAATGAATGAAAACTTTATTTAACAGATTGCAGAATGGGTACAATACAGTACGGCTCAATACACACAACTGTTAAGGGGATGCAGACCAGCGAAAGACTTTTAGTCTTGTTTACATCAGGGTCCCCCATTTTCAATTCATAGCGATCGAGTCAGGCAAGAAGGTAGATACAAAACGTCCTCTGCAGGTTCAGTAGAATGCTATCCGGCTGCAAACTAGCTTAGTTTAGCACAAATTAATGGACGTGGATACGGACCACTAGCCTAGCTTTAAAACTCCGGGAGAGGTGTTTTTGGTCAACAGGTATTGGCTAGCTGGTCCGTATCCGCTTCCATTAATTTGTGCTGTGCTAGGCCAGCTTGCAGCAGGATCATTTTCTATACTGAACTAACTCACAGAGAGGAAATTGGTATCCATCTTCTTGTCTGACACTGGAAAAGATGATAAGCGCATTTGCTGGCGTGTTCCATCACACTTCCATTGCCAACCTGTCAGAAACATTCTCCTGTGTCTTTTTTTGGTCAAGGCAGAATTGGGTTAGTGGGAGAGAGAAGGGGATATTTTCTCAAAATGATTATTTGCACTTTGTATTATGTGTAATAATTGAAAAGCAATAAATGTATATATATATAAAAAAAATAAGCATTCTCCACATAAACTCCCCCCCCCCCATTGTTTGACGAACAATGTTACTTACCATTAGCTGCCAGAGCTGTACTACCCTTCCTGCTGACTTATTGTACAGAATGTTAAAGTTAGAGGTTCTATGTAGGATTGCTAGTAACTGTCTAACTGCATATATAACTGTTTCCATTAGAGGGCGCTCTAGGCGGAGCCACTCATGATACCACCAGTTGGCGAGTATATAAAGAGATGTCTCCTCCCCCTCTACCTCTTTTCCACCAGCCTCTCAGTGAGAGGAGAACTCTAGAACTGCTGTTTAACATGTGAATGAATAAACCACGCCAAAGGCTAAAGATAGAAACCATGCCTCTTGACCACATTATTGTCGCCCCATAGCCAGATTCTGTCAACAGGTTATGGGCCCAGATCACGCCGGGGCGAAATAATAAGGGTAGCAAGCTTAGCTAAAGTATAGGCTAGGTTAGCACCAGGAGCACCGCGTGGCTAGACGCTAGACCAACAAGAGCTAAAGCTACGCCTACCATCAACCAAGAGGATGGCGACCAAGGGAAGGAGCAAATGGCCCTCATTCAATGGAAAAGCAGAGGACTACGAGCTCTGGGAAGAGCGCATGTTATGCTGCATGCACGGTGCGAGACTGAAGGCGACGATCTTGACAGCCCCCACGGGACCACTGAGGGCGGAAGAGCAAGCCCTGGACGACCAGCGTAACGCAGACGCGTACTGTGAGTTAGCGCCACTGCTCGACGACACAAGCTTGGGGCTGATATTCCGCGACACTAAAGACAAAGGCAGAGAAAGCCTGGGGGTGTTGAGAGAGCATTACATCGGGCGAGGAAGACCCCGAGTCGTGGCCCTCTACATAACACTGACAGGACTGAGGAAGGGGCGCACCGAGACGGTGACCGAATACATCATCAGAGCTGAGCAGTCCATGACGGCATTGAAGAGTGCAGGAGAAGCACCAAGCGATGGGCTAATGATGGCGATGGTGATGAGAGGACTACCGGAGCTGTACAAACCGTTCACACTCCTGGTAACACACGGTTCAGCGGACATGACGCTGGGACAGTTCAAGGCCAAGTTAAGAAACTTCGAGGCCTCAGAAGATACCCACCCAGCCGCCGCGGAGGTGGGAGAGAGGGTGCTGAAGGCCCAAGCGACGCCAAGGGAGAGGACCAGGACCACGGCGGAGCTGGCGTGTTGGCGATGCGGAGAGAAAGGCCATCGGAGAGGCGACTGCACAAAGACGGTCTGGTGTAGCTTCTGCAAATCCACGGGGCACACAGACAGAGCGTGCATGAAGAAACACGACCAGAGCGCGCGATACGTGCATGGACAAGATGACGGCCATGGACGAGACGGCGGCTATGGACAAGATGGCGGCTGTGGACAAGATGGCGGCAGCGGACACGATGGCGGCGACGGTCGACGTGAGACGGATCGAGACGACGCCCGGAGAATAACGGGACAAGAAGACTTCGCTTTCGGGGCGTGGACAGCGTGCATCGCCAGGCCGGCGCAGCTGCAGCGGGCCCAGAGGAAGGGACTGATCGTGGACACAGGTGCGTCGTCCCATGTCATCAACGACAGGAGTCGGTTCAAGAACTTTGACAACACTTTCCACCCCGGAGAGGCACAGCATGGAGCTGGCAGACGGGAAGCACACCTACGGGTTGGCGCAAGAGAGAGGAGACGCACAGGTATGCCTCACGGACAGTGGGGGGCGCCGGCGTACAGTGACATTAAAGAACGCTCTCTACGTACCATCGTTCCCACAAGGACTATTCTCTGTAATAGCTGCTATTGCAAGCGGTGCCAAGGTATTCTTCGATAAAGGTAAACATTTTCTTGTAGAGCCTGACGGTACACGGTTTGACATAAAGATGTACCATGTATTATCTGCAAACAGAGTGTAATGACAACGACAAGTGTAATGATAATAATGATATGTGTAGCGTCACAGTCAGTCACGATATTCAGACATGGCACGAGATTATGGGTCATTGTAATTACGAGGATTTACTGAAACTGTAAGCAGTGACAGAAGGCATGCACATTGAAGGTGAAAAGCGTAGACCTGACAAAAAATGTGTAGTGTGCAAAACGGGGAAGTTTACTCAATCGAGAAACAGAAATCCCACAGAAAAAGTAAAGGTACCACTTGCGCTAGTTAACACGGATCTAGCCGGTCCAGTAAGCAACGAGTCCATAGGAGGCTTTAGATATGTACAGTCTTTTACAGATGTGTGCACAGGAGCAGTGTTTGTTTACTTTCTCAAAGCAAAGAGTGACACACTCCAGGCCACAGATAAATTCCTGGCAGACGTAGCCCCTTATGTAACGTAAGATGCTTGAGGTCCGACAACGGAACAGAGTTCACAAACAGAGAGTTCCAATCACTGTTGAGAAGGTACAAGATAAGACACGAGACGCCATGTCCATATCCCCCACACCAGAACGGAGTGGCAGAGAGGAAATGGCGCACCCTTTTCGAAATGGCTAGGTGTAAGCTGATAGATGGTAACTTATCTAAGAGTCTATGGCATTATGCGGTACAAGAAGCCGCTTACACCAGGAACAGGTGTTTTAATAAGCACATGGGCACCACCCCGTATACAGCACTGACAGGGAAAAAGTGTAATCTAGCCAGAATGCACACATTTGGATCAGTGTGTTATGCTTACCAGCAGGACAGAGGAAAGCTCGAGTCCAGATGTGAAAAAGGACTCTTTGTAGGGCACGACAAAGGAAGCCCCGCTTTTCTAGTCTATTATCCCGGTAAAGGGAAAGTGCAAAAACACAGGCTAGTCAAATTTGTCACAAAGACAACATGTGAGAACGAGACACAGACAGAGGAGCCAGAGCTGGACTCCAGAGTAAGGTGTGAAGAAAGAGAGACACCTCAGCCTAGTGTACTGAGCACAGTCGTACAGACAGACAGTCAACAGCCCCCAGAGGACGATGACGAGGAGCACCCGAAGGTGACGTCACGTGCCCCAAGCAGTGGGAGGTATCCCTCATGGGAACACAAACCACCAAAGTATCTGAAAGACTATGCCCAGAGAGAAAGTGACGAGGATGACAGTACACTTACCAGCATTGATTACTGCTACAGAGTAGTGAGTGGAGTACCTCAGACCTTTAAAGAGGACATGGTGTCCCCTGAGTCAAGAAAATGGGAGAGAGCAATGGATGAGGAGATGAGGTCCCTAGAGGACAACCACACCTTTACTCTAACCAAGTTACCAGAGGGCAGACAGACAGTGGGAGGAAAATGGGTGTACTCAATCAAGGAGGGTATTGAAGGCCACGACAAGTACAAAGCCAGGTTTGTAGCTAAATGTTACAGTCAAAGGGAAGGTATAGACCCACCCAAATCACAAGAAGTGGATTCCATGTTTAAATACAGAAGGAGATCCATGTTTAAATACAGAATGAGGGTATTATATGTTTAAATACAAGAAGTGGATTCCATGTTTAAATACAGAAGCCTACAGTGATGCAGATTGGGCGGCAGATGCCACAGACAGAAGAAGTACCACAGGGTATTGTGTGAGTTTGAACACAAACAGCTCACTGGTTTCATGGAAAACAAAGAAACAGCCCACAGTGGCACTATCAACTTGTGAAGCCGAATACATGGCTCTAGCTATGACAATACAGGAATGTATTTATCTAGAACAACTGCTCGAAGGAATGGATACCTATGTATATAAGAAAACTGTTGTTTATGAAGACAACCAGGGAACCATTGCAATTGCTAGAAACCCTGTGTGCCGACAGAGGTGTAAACATGTGGATATAAAATATCACTTCATCAAATCTGTCATCAGAGAAGAAAAGATGACACTTGTCTATTGTCCTACAGACGACATGGTAGCAGATGCTATGACAAAGCCTGTCTCCAAACTGAAATTGAGAAGATTTGCAGAGGTCATGTTTGGTGTGTAAATATTGCCTGTTATGTAATATTGACTGCCATATTCTTTTTGATGTTCTGAACTGTATTATTTTCTTTGAAAGATGTTTTTGGAAAAGTTGTACAGTATACGCGACAGCCATAAGTGGGAGTGTTGAGATTATGTGTTACTATGATTGCATGTAACTGCTTAACTGTTTCCACAAGAGGGCGCTGTAGGCGCAAGGGGACGTAGCTATTGATGCTGACGTCAGGTAAGATGTATAAAAGGAGTTGTTACCTCCCCCTCGATCTCTTCCTCCGTCGCCTCTCACGAGAGAAGGTCTCATGTGCATAATGATGTGTGAATAATAAACCACGCCAAAGGCTAAAGAGAGGAACCTTGTCGTCATGGCCAAGTTATTGTTGCTCCACAGGTGACTCTGTCAACAAAGGTGGTCAAATATTCTTGCAGGGAAATCAAAGTGCTCAGTTCTCTCAGTCACTAAATGATTTAAATCAAATTCAGCCTCAGAGCAAGACAATGCGTTATGGCAATTGTGCCTCTCATCTGCACATTAGAAATTATACTACATAACTCAAACTGAAATGTACTTGACGTGCAAGAGATGTGTTCCATGTGTGCAAGTTTGAATAATTAGCATTGTTATGCAAATCCCAACCCCTCCATGAAAAATCGAGTGATAGATTAATTCGATGTGCGTGTTTCCTGTTTCCCAGCAGCACTGCACCCTTCCTGGAAGTAGATGCATAGATCACAGGCGTGTTGCCAGCAGAGGAGAGTGAAGTGTATGCGTAAGCCCTTTTCTCACTCATCTCTCTATTGCTCACACACACACACACACACACACACACACACACACACACACACACACACACACACACACACACACACACACACACACACACACACACACACACACACACACACACACACACACACACACACACACACACACACACACACACACACACACACACACACACACACACACCCCCACACACACACACACACACACACACACACACACACACACACACACACACACAGAGTCATATCCTGCAGCAAACAGTCAATGTTTGCGCGTTAGCAAATACACACCAGTGGTCTCACTGAGGTCAACTGGCCAGCAGACAAGTCCATGCGGTCGGAGGATTCTTTTCAGACGGGTGGACACGTCCAATTCATGACCTTCAGTGAACTAGAGAATAAATGCAAGACTCTATTCCTACTTTAAGGTTCTTAGTGGTGGGGCTCCCCGGACCCCATTGGTTTCGTGTTTGAATCACGGATTGGGCCTTTAACAGCCCTCATTTATGTTACAAATTTATTGAGTATCTCTCTCTCTCTCTCTCTCTCTCTCTCTCTCTCTCTCTCTCTCTTTCACACACACATACATCTTTTTATCACCACTTATTTCCCAATTTCTCTCTCTCTCTCCATGTCTCTCTCTCTTTCTCCATGTCTCTCTCTCTCTTCTCCCTACATTTTCACACGCCTCCTCTCACCCTCCCTCACATTCCCACATCATCCAGACAAAACAAACACATTTTTAAAGCTGCTGTAAGTGGTATTTTTCTTTTGTTATAATAAATGTTAAATAGCTCTACACTCCGACAGCCGTCACTGGTACAGAGTGTGTGGTCAGTAACATGGGTCTCCCAGTCCCTCAGTTCTGCAGAAAACACAAAATACATGTTCTGGTATCCTGTTCCCACTTCATCCAATCAGGAGAGAGAACCCTAGCTATTTCTTACTGATTTCAAGAAATCATGGCAAGCCACATTTTCTTACTGCACTTGTAGATTATGTTACTTGTATCAAGCACACATTTGCTTTAAACTAGTTTTTATTTCTTATTTTTGTCAGACCATTTTTTGCAGTCTGGATTTCTGTCTCATGATTGGATGAAGTGGGAAGCGATATCAGAAAATAATATAGCTTCTGTTTACTGCAAAGGCAAGCGGAGGGACTGGGGTGTTACTGACCAGACACTCTATATCAGTGATGGCCGTCAGAATCTAGAGCTATTATTTTAACATGTAGACCACTTATTTTAACAAACAAAAAACAAACAAAAAAACGAATGCTGTCAATAGATTAAAAAAAAGTAACTAATTAATCTCACAATTTTTTGTAATTAATCTAGATTAAAAATAGCATTTTTCTATTTAAGACCGAAGCTTGTAACAGATATTTACTTGAGTAAAATCATGGAATTAATGTAAAATCAACACAAAGAAAAGATATTTAGATTCAAATACTATTTTAATAGTATTTTAATAGTAATATAAATCATATTAACAACTAAAATGTGTTCCATCTTCATGTCAGATGATTTTAAAAAAGGTGCATGAGTCGATGCAAAAAAAGAACATACTGCTGAAAGTTCAGAACGTTGAAGATTTTTCACTCCATAGATTAATCTAGATTAATTTATTTTAATGCTTTAATTAATTTAAATGAATCGCCAAAATTAAAGCATTAATTTTGACAGCCCTAAAAAAAACTTACATAGCACCTTTAGTTTGAAAAAAGGGGATCGATAGGGAATAGGATGTCACCACACTATGTCATTGTCTGCACTCTGCTCTCTTTGGACACTGGGACATCAGATCAGAGTCTACCTCAGTGGGAGTGACCGCTTGTCCCCACAGCCACTACCTCCAGCTAGTCACCGGACAGCAAAGACTACAGGGGACCGGACACCGGTAGGATCTGGGCGTTTAGTTTCACTAAAGAGGTGGCCCGGTTTAAAAAACTATGACAGGCGGGCTAACGCTCGCTCTAGGCCTCTCTCTCCTCCTGGCGTGGGAAGTGGAGGCGCAAGGGAACGGACAGGATAATAAGGTATGTTTATATGGAATAATGTGTGGAGGGATTATTAATTGGTGTATTTGTCTTGCTGTTTATGCTAGTTTCTGTGTCTCGGGTCTGTGTTGATCTTGAAAAGAGGAGGATCCTTAATTCCCTTTCAGACAGTACAGTGATGACAGACTGCATAGAGATGAAACAGTATGTAGTGTGGGGGGGGGGGGGGGGTCTATAATATATCTATGGCTACGTTCACACTGCAAGCCTTCTGATTTATTGCTCGAATTTTTATTTAGTTTGGCTCTTTTTTTTTATGTGGCCAATATCAGATTCCAGTGTGAACTGGTCACGCTCCTGAACTTGACCAGCATGCGCAAAATGAACAATAAAGGAGATGGATTAAAAAATTGTGACAAATGTCAATCTAGATTCTAGAGTGATGTAGAAGTCGCATGAAAGTCACATTGCAACAGATCAGACCTCTTATCTGATTTAGGAGGACCACATATGAAAGTGGCCCAAATCTGAATTGAAAAGATCCGATTCAATGTGATTTGTGCTGTTCACACTGCCGTAAAAAGAAAACTGATCTGAGTCACATATATGAGGAATAAAATCAGAATCTAAACTAGCCTATTACTGGGTCACTAACGGTTGACTTGGTATAATTGGCACACTGGGTAGCCTTTATTACAGAGAAAACTTGTGCAGTTTTAGTGCTTGGATGGCTTCCCAGGTAATTCCACCGGTCCATTCAACCCCATGGGGCCACTCACTGATCTCAGACCAGATCTTTCATTATCATTTTACTAGGATATGCTACTGGCCACCACACATTCATCAAATGGATTTTATGAATGGGATTTTGGATAAAGACCAATAATGTGATTGTTTTGGACAAACGTGAGATTTTGGATAAAGATCAACATTCTGGGGGAAAACAGTACTTTCTTGGTCTTAATAGATTAGATTAGATTAGATTCAGTGCAGATGTATGTACAGAGTTGTAGTATTAATATGTACAGATACAGGTATAAAGACACTATGGTAGTAAATCATACTGGCCAGCAAAGTAGGTAGGGGATATGTACAGATATAAATGGTAAATGGTGCATTTATACAGCAGCTTTTATCCAAAGCGCTTTACAATTTTTCTTCCTCACATTCACCCATTCACTCACACATTCACACTGATGGTGGAGACAACCATGCAAGGTGCCAACGTGTCATTGGGAGCAATTAGGGGTTAAGTGTCTTTGCTCAAGGACACTTCGACACGCTGGCGGGAGGAGTGGGAATCGAACCGGGGACCTTCCGACTACCAGACGACCGCTCTACCTCCTGAGCCACTGTTGCCCCCACTATTAGATATAGTATCTATAGATATGTAAAAAGGATTATATGCAGTTATGTATAGACAGAAGTATATTTGTGTGTATATATATACATACATGTATATACAGTATATACGCTAAGAATGAATATATATATATACATGGTATATATAGCATAGAAGGATTATATGCATATACATGTTATATAATATATATATATGGTATATATATATTTATTTTAATATATACAGTAGGCTATATATATTATGCAAGGACACATTTGCTTAAAACTAGTTTTTATTTCTTATTTTTGTCAGACAATTTTTGCAGTATGGAGTTCTCTCTCCTGATTGGATAAAGTGGGAACGGGATACCAGGACATTTATGTCATGTTTACTGCAGAGCAGAGGGACTGGGAGACCCATGTTACTGACCAAACACTCTATATCAGTGATTTGGCTGTCGGAGTGTAGAGCTATTATTTTACCATGTAGACCACTTATTTTAACAAACAAACAAAATACATCTTTAACTCTATAGATTTGTATCCAGACATTTTGAAATTACTCATTGTGAGCTAATGTGCTGGAGGTGCCTACTGCACGATACTGCTGTCAATAAATTGCCATTGATTTAGCATTTAGTCTGCGTTTGTCATTTGCGCAACTGACTATGGTTGCATTACGTTGAGTCATAGGATTGTGTGAATTCACAAGGCCTATTTTTGTACAGGGATCCATCCAGTCTATCTATTTATCAATATATATCTGATGGAAAAATAAAAGGCAAGATGGACAACTAGATGTCAGTGTTGTAGTCGAGTCACTAAATCTCAAGTCGAGTCTAGTCTTGAGTCCCCAGTGTTCGAGTCAGAGTCCGAGTCACTAAAGAAGAGCCAGAGTCGAGTCCCCATTACCCAAGTCCGAGTCCAAGTCATCAAGGTTGACTCCACTCCACTCTGGCAGTCAAAGAGTTGACATACAAATAAAAAAAAGTCTACATTAAACATAAATGACACAGCGTTCACCATTTCAAAGGGAGTTTATTTTGTGACACGATAGCTTCTAGTCTTATAGCACAATAGCTTATAGTTTATTTTGTGACTTTGTGACACAATTGTTACGATTCGGCATGAAGAAGGACCCAATATGCGGTTAGAAGTACAAAGGAGACGGTGGTTACTCTTCTCAACGGTGTTCTTTAATATAGAACTCAAGGCAAGAAATATATATCATACAAAACAAAAGGGCACAGCGGCGCTGCCTGGCGCTAACTATAAACACGGACTGAGATACGAAAACAAAGATGACAAAAACAGAATACTAAATCACTTACTGACTCTAAATACAACAGCAGGGCAAGGTAGACGACAGCAAGGTACAACAAACGGGTAACACGGAGGTATGACGCCACAACAGGAAGTGGGAACAGGACAACCTAATATACTCAACCTAATTAACAATGATTACCAACGATCAACAGCTGGGGGAAGACACACTAGATACAATACAAAATACAATACAACCATCAAAGAATACACACAGGCTAAATACCAAAACACAGAATAAGAATACTAACACAGAACAACCCTAAACAGACAACATTTGTAATAAGGACACTAATTGCCACATTAGGACGTTATTCATTTGAACCAACATGTTCAGGGCTGAGTGCATTGTCTGCAGGTGGCCGCTGGTGGCTCCCTGCCTGGGACATTCTCTCTCCCAGGCATGAGTTGATCTTGGAGCGTTACAGTATCTCCCCCCGAACGGGGGGCTACCAGACCCCCGAAAACATCGTCCGGGCACGTGCGACGCAGGAGGCCGGGACCACGGAAAAAAACCAGGGCGAGGACCCGGAGAACTGGGGCCGGGAGTCCGAGGAAAGAACCCAGGAGGGGCATAGCAGCCAGGGGGGAGGAAAACGGGCGCAGATGCCCGGAGAGGGGGGGCGGGGACGGGAACAGAGGCCCGGAGAGGAGGGGTGGGGACGGGAACAGAGGCCCGGAGGCCTTTTGCTTTTTCCAAATCCAACTGTGCAAAAATGCTTCCGCATTCGTCACCGGAGGTACCGTAGTGGCGTGCGGTAATGCGCCTTTCATTTTCCTTCACGCAGCGCCCAGCGGCGGCGTGCTCGCTCAGGTGCGTGCGTGCGCCGGCGTGCTCGCGAGGTGCTCGCGCATGCGCATGAGATCCCGCCTTAACAATATATATAAGTCACCGCCCCAAATTCAGTATCCAGAAATAGCTCAATTGGCAAGACGCCATGGCTGTGGATCCTACAGCTAGTTGCTGGTGAGTTCGAATCCCGTCAAATATTTTTTTTTTAACGTGATTTTTTTTTAACGTGTATTCTTTCGCCGGTTAAGGTTAGGCATGGTTAAGGTTAAGGTTAAGGTTAGGCATTGTTTCGGAGTTGGTTAAGGTTAGAACGGTTAAGTTTAGGCGCTGTTAAGGAGCTGGTTAAGGTTAGAGTTTGTCAAAGAGAATGGCAATATTCTTTCTATGGTTAAGGTTAGGCATGGTTAAGGTTAAGGTTAAGGTTAGGCATTGTTTCGGAGTTGGTTAAGGTTAGAACGGTTAAGTTTAGGCGCTGTTAAGGAGCTGGTTAAGGTTAGAGTTTGTCAAAGAGAATGGCAATAGACAGCCTATTTCCGCGCGACAGCTCCCAAAGCGGGCCTGAAAAGAAAGGCGCTTTACCGTAGTGGCGTGCGGTGACGAATGCTTCCGCATTTTTGCACTGTTGGATTTGGAAAAAGCCACACGCGGCCCGGAGAGGGGAGGCGGGGAGAGAAACAGGGGCCCGGAGAGGGGGGGTGGGGAAGGGAACAGAGGCCCGGAGAGGGGGGGTGGGGAGAGAAACAGGGGCCCGGAGAGGGGAGGCGGGGAGAGAAACAGGGGCCCGGAGAGGGGGGGTGGGGAAGGGAACAGAGGCCCGGAGAGGGGGGGCGGGGAAGGGAACAGAGGCCCGGAGAGGGGGGGTGGGGAAGGGAACAGAGGCCCGGAGAGGGGGGGTGGGGAAGGGAACAGAGGCCCGGAGAGGGGGGGTGGGGACGGGAACAGAGGCCCGGAGAGGGGGGGCGGGGACGGGAACAGAGGCCCGGAGAGGGGAGGCGGGGAGAGAAACAGGGGCCCGGAGAGGGGAGGCGGGGAAGGGAACAGAGGCCCGGAGAGGGGGGGTGGGGACGGGAACAGAGGCCTGGAGAGGGGGGGTGGGGACGGGAACAGGGGCCCGGAGAGGGGGGGTGGGGACGGGAACAGAGGCCCGGAGAGGGGGGGCGGGGAAGGGAACAGGATCCGGGAGCCTGGAGCCAGGAACCGAGGGTAAGGACCCCGGAGCAGGATCCCGGACGGGAGACCCTCCAGCCGCCGGACTAGGGACCGGATCTGGAGAACTGGAGCGGCGGTGCGGCGGCGACGACCCCCAGAGCAGGATCCAACGCAGCCCACGTCGAAGACCACGTCGAAGACCACGTCGAAGACCACGTCGAAGACCACGGCGAGGACCACGGCGAGGACCAGGACGCCGACCACGATGCAGAGCTGGACCAGACGGGGAGCCGGGAGCCAGCACAGCAGCCGGACCAGGTGTAGAGGCCGGGCAGGGCGTGGAGACCGGACCGGTCTCGGCGGCGAGGCGTGGCGTAGGCTCCGGGGATGAGGAGCCTGGACCCAGTGTAGTAGCCGTACCAGGCGTAGAGGCCGGGCAGGGCGTGGAGACCGGACCGGTCTCGGCGGTGAGGCGTGGCGTAGGCTCCGGGGATGAGGAGCCTGGACCCAGTGTAGTAGCCGTACCAGGCGTAGAGGCTGGACAGGACGTGGAAGCCGGAGGAGCGGTGACATCCAGGACCACGCCGATCGGAACCAGGACGGCACCGACGACCGGATCAGCCGTGGAGGCTCTGCCAGCGGCACTAGCCCCGCCCGCCCTCCGAGCCTTGCCAGAACTCGGAGGCCTGCGAGCCGCGGGGGCTAGGCCGATCGTGGGCCCTGAGCTAGCTGTAGGAGCTAGGCTAGCTGTAGGGGTTAGGCTAGCTTTAGAAGCCCGGCCAGCCTGAGGACCCAGGCTAACAGTGAGTTGAATGCTAGTCGGTTGGACCTGACTAGCTGCAGAAACACGAACAGGAGGCAGATCAGAGGGTTGAACGCGATACCTCGCCATGAGGACTGCAGCCTGGTCAGCCATCACCCTCATCTCTGCCTCCTGGTCCGGATACTGGTCTGCTGCGGACTGGATTGTCTGAAACAGAAATACCCATTTAGCTGGGGAATATTTCGACAGATCTCCCTCCATTAATTTGGAGAGAACCTTCATCGTTCCCACTATCTTTCCCGCTGGGTCTTGTGATGGTGGCGTCATAATGTTACGATTCGGCATGAAGAAGGACCCAATATGCGGTTAGAATACAAAGGAGACGGTGGTTACTCTTCTCAACGGTGTTCTTTAATATAGAACTCAAGGCAAGAAATATATATCATACAAAACAAAAGGGCACAGCGGCGCTGGCGCTAACTATAAACACGGACTGAGATACGAAAACAAAGATGACAAAAACAGAATACTAAATCACTTACTGACTCTAAATACAACAGCAGGGCAAGGTAGACGACAGCAAGGTACAACGAACGGGTAACACGGAGGTATGACGCCACAACAGGAAGTGGGAACAGGACAACCTAATATACTCAACCTAATTAACAATGATTACCAACGATCAACAGCTGGGGGAAGACACACTAGATACAATACAAAATACAATACAACCATCAAAGAACACACACAGGCTAAATACCAAAACACAGAATAAGAATACTAACACAGAACAACCCTAAACAGACAACATTTGTAATAAGGACACTAATTGCCACATTAGGACGTTATTCATTTGAACCAACATGTTCAGGGCTGAGTGCATTGTCTGCAGGTGGCCGCTGGTGGCTCCCTGCCTGGGACATTCTCTCTCCCAGGCATGAGTTGATCTTGGAGCGTTACAACAATAGGCAAACAAATGCTAATTGCAAAATGCAAATGCAATTAATGCTAATCCTCGTCTGCACCTTCCGAGTCCAAATGCAGTCAATGCTCGAGTCCAAGTCATCAGTGCTCAAGTCCAAGTCGAGTCACGAGTCAGGTGAATCAGATGCATTCCACATGGGGAAATTGTAAGTAGGGAGGGGATACATGCCTGCAACATGTAAACAACAAGATTAATTTTGGACCCGACAAATTAATTAATCAATATTTGTTTGTGGGAGAAAAGCAATACTTTTATTCCGCATCTTTCTAAAAGCTCTGTGGATGTATTGTAAATGTTTTATCTATAGCACCTTTAACACATTAACTGCCACGGAGTTTGCCCGTCTCATACCACTCTCTGCCACCACTCTAAGCCTATGGAGATGTTTACCTTCTTTGCAGGGCTATAACTTTTTAAATTGTATTGCTAAATTGACATTACTTAGCCCATTCAACATCGATTATCTATCGTTCAGGATGAACGTTATACTTTTTCATTCATAGATTCATACGAAAATACCGTCTAGAATATAAATATGTTTTTATCATTTTCTGCAGTAATTCCTAGAAAGTGAGTTATAGGCATAAACGCATATATAGATTATCAATTGCCGTTTGTTGCCGATACACACTATATTAAAAATGTCAACTGTACATGATCCTAAACGTTATGACTGATCATGCGCGGATGAACGGGGGGGGGGGGGGGGGGGTCGTTTATAATTCCGTGATTGTCAGTAAATTCTTTATGTAGTATGGGTGATATATTGATCAGAGCAGTTTGCATTAATAATAATAAACAATCACGCTGAAAATGACGTCAGCATCTTCTTACCGTTCGCCGATGAGACTGGAGGAAAAAGATCCCACTTATTTGACGTGGATCGACTAGATCCATTTCCGGTTTGTATAATAATAATAAACGCCCAAATCATATCGATTATTGAGTTATGGCAGCGATCCATATGTACGGATGTGTGTCTAGAGTCCCGCAACAATATGTGAGTGCCGGACGCATTTCCCCGGTGCACGGAGATCACCAGAGATCCATTTCTGGTTGTAACTCGCCCGATCACCACCAGTCGGCAGTATTGAAGCGTTGCAGAGTTGTGCAGGCTCCCACTGTATCTGTGAGGTCATTATGAATACCATGGCGAAAAAATTAAATATGATCTCAATAACGTTGTACGCCGTGGAATGGCAGAATTAGCATGACCTTGAAACACGTTGTACGACGTTATTGGCGCCAGATGTGTTAAATGAGTGTGAATGTCATTCATGTTTTGGGTGCAAAAGTTTATGAAACGTGTCTTATTTAGAAGGAGCTATCGGGCCGGGGCCCCATGTACCTCGGCCAGCAGGCTGGCTCCTGGAGACCCTTGATGCAGACCGCAGCAAACCTCTCCGAGGTCCAAAGGTACGTCAGTTTTTTTTATGGAAGAAAAACATACCTACTTGACCCACAGTCTTTTACCATGTAGTCGTTACTCTATCAGCTTGTGAAAGGAGCATCAGGCGTAGGAGCTCCATGATTCTCAGCTGCTCTCAACCAGTTGGTGAACACCTACAACACAGCCTTAGCTGCCACCCTGGACTCCCTCGCACCCCTTAAAACCTGCACTGTTACATTTACACACTCTGCCCCCTGGTACACCCCTGAGCTCCGCTCCATGAAAGCCAAGAGCCGCCAGTTGGAGCGGCGCTGCAGGAAAACAGGCCTCACTGTTCATACCCAGGCCTACTCTGACCACATCATCTCCTACAGACTCGCCCTCACCCAAACCAAATCCTCCTTCTACTCTGATGTCATCTCCAAAGGCCAAGGGAATTCCAAAGCCCTCTTCTCCACCATCACCAAACTCCTCCGGCCCCCTGACAACCCCCTCCAGACCACCTCCTCTGATCTCTGCAACAGATTCACGGAATTCTTCCAAACCAAGATCGATCCATCTACCAGCAGCTCCAGTCTACTCCTGTGTCCCCCACACCTCCGGTTGTTAAACATGACCCTCTGCCCCATCCCACCTACTCCTTTTCATCCTTCTCCCTGGTGGACACCGACTCCATTATGAAGCTGGTGTCGGGCTCTAAATCCTCCACCTGCTCTCTGGACCCCATGCCCACCACCCTGGTGAAGGCTGGCCTGCCTGCCCTCTGTCCTCTCATGGTAGACATCATTAACTCATCCCTGTCCACTGGCTCCGTCCCTGCTGACTTGAAGGTGGCAGCAGTCACCCCAATTCTAAAAGAAAACGGTCTGGACCCCGATAACGAAAAGGCGGCACGGTGGTGTAGTGGTTAACACTGTCGCCTCACAGCAAGAAGGTCCAGGGTTCGATTCCCGCTTGGGGACCAGGTTTCCATGATGCCAGTTACCCAGGTGGGGTATCTCCCAGGCCTTTCTGTGTGGAGTTTGCATGTTCTCCCCGTGCTCGCAAGGGTCCCCCCCCCCCCGATAAGATAAACCCAATGGAAAAACATGCACAACAACAAGATCGCTAACGCTGTGGCGTCCTTGACGAAGACGGACAGGAGCACTTGGATTGGTCCCCTGGCGCGGCTCACGTTGACGCCTGTCTGCTCCCGGCTGCCCTTGGGGGGGAAGGACGACGGTATGGGTTAATCGTAGGGGTGGGACGATACATCGATCCAGATCGATACATCGATGTAATTATCAACAATCGAATCGGATCGATGCGATGTAATATGATCGATTCATATCGATACTCTTAATTTGAAAATCCTGTGGTGAGTCTCATATCCGCCCAAGAACAACAGCAGTAGCTCCGTGTGTGTAGATGTTACAGCATAGCATTCTCCCTTTCTGTGTGTGTGTGTGCGCGCGTCTTTGGAAAGACCAGATGAGGTCAGAGGAGTTTGATGTTTAAATGTTATTTAAACATAAACAATATAATACATAATAAATGTAGGCCTATACATGATCATGCAACATCAACAAATTGTTGTAGGAACGGTTTGGGAGAGGGAGGTTGTGAGTTTTGAGTTCCAAAAAATTTAGCTTAAAGTTTAAAGCTCAATATATAAAAACGTGGCACTTTACAGTGAACAGGAGGTCTATTTGTATTAAAAACAATAGATTGATTTTCCTTTAAATGTCTGGAAGAGCTCAAAAATACAAATGTCAAATGATATTTTCATTACCTTTTTTTTGTTGATCTAAATGTTACTGATTGTGTTAAATGGGCATATGATATCATCTCATATCGATCGCAGGCACCTGAATCTAATCGTATCGTATTGTATCGTGAGAGACTTTGTGATATCGGCAAATATCGTATCATTGTCCAAAGAATCGATATCGTATCGTATCATGATGAAACTGGTGATTCCCACCCCTAGTTAATCGCAGAGACGAATCGCATGCATGCCGATTAATGACCTCTGAGCAGGTCCTAAATTATTATTATTATTTTAACCTCAACAACTTCCGCCCCATTTCCAACCTCCCCTTCCTCAGCAAGGTCCTCAGCAGTAGCCGCCCAGCTACAGAGTCACATGGCCCACCATGACCTGTTCGAACCACTCCAGTCTGGGTTCAGGGCTAAACACAGCACCGAGACCGCCCTGATCAAGGTAACAAATGACCTCCTCATGGCTGCTTTTTATGATCTACCTCCTCCCACTCTGTGATATCATAAGGAAACATGGCCTCCACTTCCACTTTTATGAAGACGACACGCAGCTTTACCTCCACACCAAACCCTCGGCTCCCCTTCCTCCCCCCTCCCTCACTGCCTGCCTCCAGGACATAAAAACATGGATGACCACCAACTTCCTTCAACTCAACAGCAAGAAGACCCTCCTCCAAAAGATCGACCACCTTGTTCTCTCCGTGGATGGCTACTCCATCTGCCCCTCCATGGAGGTAAGGAACCTGGGCATAATACTGGACTCAACCCTCTCATTTCACCCTCACGTCAAGTCTGTCACCAGATCCGCCTTCTTCCACCTCAGAACCATTTCCCGCCTCCGCCCCTCACTCTCCGACACCTCAGCTGAAAAACTCATTCACGCCTTCATCACTTCCCGCTTCAACTACTGTAACGGAATCCTTCTTGGTGCTTCCAAGAAGGTTCTGGATCGCTTACAGTACGTCCAAAACTCTGCTGCGAGGGTCCTCACGCGCACCAAACCCTGGCAGCACATCACCCCCACCGTGCAAAAACTCCACTGGCTCCCCATCAACTACCGAATCCCCTACAAGATCCTCCTCCTCACCTACAAATCCCTGCACGGGTTGGCCCCTTCCTACTTGACCAACCTACTCCACCCCTACACTCCAGCACGAGGACTCCGCTCCTCCAACTCCGACCTCCTCACCATCCCCCGCACCAGGCGTTCCACACTGGGAGACCGAGCTTTCGCTGTAGCTGCCCCCAGGCTGTGGAACTCCCTCTCCCCCTCCATCCGAGGTTCTGACACCATCAACCTCTTCAAAACCCACCTAAAAACACACCTGTTCACACTTGCCTTCACGCAACACGGCCCTGCTCCCAAGTAGCCCACCCCAACTCTTTTCTTTTAAGCCACAGATCCCGTTGTTTTTGTTGCTTGTTTGTTTTTGTTTTCTGTTTTTAGTTTTTGTTAATTTCAACCACTTCATCCAATTGGACAGCACCTTGCTTCCTTTTTTATCTTATTTGTTTTTTCCTGTTGTTACTATACACATATATTCATCATTTATATATATATATATTTTTTAATTTACCCTTCCTTTTATATAGCTTCTCTCCATAGGCGGCGGGTGAGCTTGACATTAGGGAAGGCTATTATTAGAATGGACCCGCGCAAATGTTTTCCTTTTTTTTTGTTGTTGCACGCAAATGATGCTGTCCAGGTTCTGATTTCATATACACACACACACTACTAGGCTACTACAGCGAGCCCCACTCATTTCATATAGTACAAATTAAGTGTTCAAATGAAGGCATCCAATAATATATTAACCATTGTCTTACCTTAATGCAGATAAATGCGACGTTTCGTCTTGGTGAGAAAAACCGTTCACAACTTGAATCACAAGTTGCAATGAAGGGAAAGTTTTTCGTAATTTAGATCTCATCATGCTTTGAAAACAATGTACATACAGTAGCTCTAAAAAGTTTCCACGATTTGATGAACTCGGACTCTCATCATGTCCTCTTAGAGCAAGCCCTTTGCCAAGATAAAACAACATACAGCTTCAGGTGATCGGTAGTTATGCCCAGGTCCAGCCCGGTGCAGCTTCTAAATTACTTTGTTTATGCCTTGGAAAAATACCGTATATCCATTTTGCTTTTTGAAATTTGACTCAAAATAGTGCGCTGGTGTTCGCTACAAAGCGATCGGCGGGCTGAAATTCGGAACGCAGATGTTTGCTTTACTCGGCCTGCGGGATCAGGATGATCATGTGAATGATGTGATTGGCTACATTATTTAACCTGAACCTATGTGTGATTGGTTACTGCCTGTACCTGGAATGTTAAACGCTGCCACCGATTGACACCTTCGTCATTGACACCTCGGCCAGCCGGCTGCAGCACAAGACACACACAATAGCCAGCAGCCTGCGCATATATTATATACATTTCAAGATTCCCAGCATAACGATTTGGGTAGGCATAGCCTCGCCTAGCCTTATATACCCGCCGCCTATGCTTCTCTCTCCTTGTACAGTGTCCTTGAGTCTGAGAAAGGCATTTCTCTCTTTAAATCCAATTTATTATTATTATTAGGAGTTTGAAAATAGACCTCCAGTTATGTAAGAGAGATCATGTTGTGGTATTATATCCAGCTTCAATCAGGAAGGAGAGTGAAGTAGTAAAGGCTTCTGTTTTGGTTCTGATAAGATCAGAACTGCCTGGATCGTCCTCTGCGTTGTGAATGGTTCCCCTAAAAACCTTTGTACTACCAATAAGACCAAATGGTCTTGTTTCACGACCAGCGGAGCAGCAGGAGAAATGGAGGAGAAGAATGTGTACTGGCAGCTGTTTAATAAAAGTTCAGAGTGTATACAAATTACAATGAAAAATGGATTCTGCAATGATATAAGGGTACTCAAGTACTAAGCCACCGACCCCTTATATCAGACTAATATTAAAGTAGAGTTGATAAGTTGTTGATGGGCTTTGTTCTCTGGCTGATGAACAAAGAAGTCTATTCTCCCTCCAAAATGTTCTTTGTCTCTCGAGTCTCCTCTGCCGCGTCGTCTGCTGTGTGAAAAAAGGTGAGGTGTTGTCCTTGTGGTTTCGTGTCAGAGTCCTTTTTCCCACCGTCACAACACCCATCTCTTATATCAAAAGCCTGGAGTCTCTCGTGATGTCACCAGACATCACCAGACGTGTTCCTCCAATCCCAGGCCGGCACCGAGTATTTGAAAACGGAGGAGGGCCCACCCTATTATTTCCCTTGTTTTTCAACCAAAGAACAACCATCTAACTAACTAACTAACTAACTAACTAACATAATAATTTGGTTATTGTTCTCACAATATATATATTCGAATTGCAATTGATTACATAAACACAGAGATATCATAATTGACCAGTGTAACTTGATGCTAAATGAGACTCATAAACATTGCATATTTCATATCATTCGACTCAGGATTGTTACCACAATATAACAGGCATTTGCAGTTATTCCACATTGAGGGTAACCCTCCTAACTCAGTAAGACACCTTTAAGTTATTTTCCAATGTAGATTCAGACATGGCCTAATTTCAAACTCTGTGATTAATAATAGACATTTGAAAATGTACTTTGTGTTAAGCAAGGCAGGAGACCCCCAGGTGGTCACATGAAATGCCGGTGCGTCTGTTGAGACACCCGATTCTACTTTGAAGTGAGATAACCAACTGTTCTCAGGGAGATGTTAAGACCTGCGTGACCAGTATCCTGTCTGTTGCAGCTGCCAACAGTTAAATGCAAATTACCTACTGTGGTGATCCCACGTCTATGCAAGCACACACATTCTCTAAGCCTGTCCCTCAGGGCATATCAGGTTTTAATGATATTGACATGTTTCTACAAGACTAAAACACATTAGTTTGATTTGAACACCAGTTTCAGGCAACATGTCTAGCTATGGTTACAAAATACTACTGCAAGAGCTCACTGTATTTTCACGGGGGCACAACAACACAGATTTATCTAAACTGTTTTGCACACATTAATTTAGGTTGACAGTTATTGAGAGTTAACAAGTTTGAATATCTCCTCCTGTGATGTCATCAGAAGGACAATGAATCCTTGTGTTGTGTAAATTACAGCTCAATGACATAATGTAGATGAAAAAATACCAATCCCTATTGCAATCCATCTCTATTTGTTTGTGCAAAACAATTTAGAGCCTTGGGATGTGTGAGATTATGTGCAAAATAAATCTGTGTTGGGCGGCTGGGTAGCGCAGTGGACAGGGGAGGAAACTAACTTTTTGGCTTACCAGCCAACTGGCGAGTATCTGATTTTTTTTACCAGCCAAACAGATTTTTTACCAGACAAAAAAAATCGCTAATTGTGATAATTACTTCTTTGTATGTCTTCGTCTAAATAGATTTTCAATCATAGTAAAATAATCACACCGTGTCTCTACTCTTTAAAATATGTATTAGCATAAAACATTAATCTCTACTCTTCACAATATTAGCATAAAACATATTAACATGAAAGAGGTATCTATTCTGGACTGGGTTGGGCTGAACTGGGCAGTGAAAGATGCTGGGTTGGACTGGGTTGGGCAGTGAAAGAAAAAAACCGAAGTTTGTTGTGAAGTGTATAGATAGATGTGAAATATATAGATGTAGCAGTAGTCTATCTGTATGTCATATGTTATGATGAATTGAAAATGCCGTACTGTATTGTACCCATTCTGCAATCTGTTAATAAAGTTTTCAATCAATCAAGTTAACTTTGAACCTCGGTTGTCAAGCCTCGTCAATGTTGTGTATGCATCTGGGTAGGCACACTGTGCCTTTAAGACAGCACGGTGGTCTTACGACAGTACCGTCAAGTGTTGTGGTAACGTCAGTTGGGTTGGTGTGCTGTTGTACACAGTGCACTGGTTGAGCTTAGCTAGCCCCTTTCGTGACTGCGATGTGCAAGCCAGGGGCTTTTGAGCATGAAATAAAATGTCTAACCTTACGTCGTAGTCCGGTGCTTTTTTGGAAACATTATAGTCATAACAGATACACCTAGCTGGCTGCTTTGAGCACACGGGGCTAACGTTAGCTAGCAAGCAGCTATCGCTAAAACTAGAAGCTAACCACTGTATACATTTCCAGTAGACTAACATTACACCTCTGTGATTTAAATGTGTCCTTAGTAACTTATACTCGAGGGTTGTACTAGGGTTGGATGCAGTTCCCCGTTGGTCAGTCTGTCTGTTTTCCATCTTCTGCTGTGTTTAACGTTATCCGTTTGCGAGTGCTCCTGATGGCTAGCCTAGTAACGCAGGACTTTTATCATTATATGTCCGCGGGTTGGCCAGTACTGCGCAAACTTTTATTAAACATTATATGTCCGCGGGTGGTCTTGTGCAGTGCTCTCGTGGCACTGTCAACTAAAGCGAGCACTCAGAAGACGCGCACCGTTTGCCAGTGCAGTGATTGCAGAATGTTTTTTTTTTTTGTATACTCGCCAGACTGGCGAGTGGTCTTCATGAATCACTCGCCAAACGTAAAAAATACTCGCATTTGGCGAGTAAAGTGGCCTAATTTCCTCCCCTGGCAGTGGACCAAGCACTCGCTTACCACCGCAGAGACTCTGGGATCTAATCTAGCTGTCAGCGGATTGGTCAGTCTTGATCAGTCGTCCCTACTAACACAATCAGCAGTGTTAGCGGGTGGGAAGCCATGGGGTATCTGTCCTGGTAGCGTGAATACTTTCGGCAGCCAACATGCCCTTCCGCGTTGCTCTGATTGGCCGAGCGCGCGCATGCGCATGAGCCGCGACAAGCTCCTCAGCCAGGCAGGAATACTAAACTCCCCTTAACGCAATTTATACAAATGGAAGTATTGATTACGCCGTAACGAATCATTAAAAAAATATACCGTTAACTGGAATATGTTGTTTCTTTACACATATGTTGGATTATGTAATTGGTTTGTCATGACAAACCAATAAAAAATCGCGAATTAACCGGTGGCTACAACAACACACAGTAACTACATGCATCATTGTTTACAATGAACGGTGGGGCTAATCTAATTGACATCCAAGGACAACGATGTAAATAAGTCATTGCGCCTTTTCGTTCCTATCCTTGACAAAAGCAAATATGTGATGTAATGATCTGTATATGTTTTGTTGTCTAAAATAAATACCATACCATACCATGCATGTAGTTACTGTGTGTTGTTGTAGCCACCGGTTAATTCGCAATTTTTTATTGGTTTGTCATGACAAACCAATTACATAATCCAACATATGTGTAAAGAAACAACATATTCCAGTTAACGGTATATTTTTTTAATGATTCGTTACGGCGTAATCAATACTTCCATGCGTATAAATTGCGTTAAGCGGAGTTTAGTATTCCTGCCTGGCTGAGGAGCGCGTCGCGGCTCATGCGCATGCGCGCGCTCGGCCAATCAGAGCAACGCGGAAGGGCATGTTGGCTGCCGAAAGTATTCACGCGTCCTGGTAGTTGTAAACTGTGACTCCTACTGGTCGGAGTCTGTGTGCGTTACGTTCCCCCAGTGAAACTCCTTGCTGTCAGGTGAAAAGAAGCGGCTGGCGACTCCACATGTATCAGAGGAGGCATGTGGTAGTTCTACACCCTCCCCAGGCCGACAGTGGGGCAATGTGTGCAACGACCAGGAAGGGAATTGGTATAACGACAAAAATGGGAATGGGTGAAAAATACAGAAAGCCCAAAAATAAATAGAATAAAAAAAGAAAGTTGTAGCCTGCAGTGACTTAAACGATCCACTAGAGGGAACCAGAGACCACGACATGACCTAGGCTACGCTTTGACATTTAATTTGACTGGCTTGCGGGCCTATTTCGATGGGCAAGTGCATTAGAAAGTTGTAGCCTGCAGTGACTCAAACGATCCACTAGAGGGAACCAGAGACCACATCATGACCTAGGCCTACACTTTGACATTTACTTTGACTGGCTTGCAAGCCTATTTCGATGGGCAAGTGCATTACAAAGTTGTAGGACAAATTTTTATGAACCGAGATGAGAATTTTTATGATTTGTTTGGGGGCGTGTGCACCCGTGGGACCCCACGGAAAACATAACAACAATTTTATAGCTCAGCCCTGTGACGTATTTTCTAATGCAAGTGCAATAGAAAGTTGTTGCCTGCAGTGACTTAAACGATCCACTAGAGGGAACCAGAGACCACCTCATGACCTAGGCCTACACTTTGACATTAAATTTGACCGGTTTGTGGGCCTATTTCGAATCGATGGGCAAGTGCATTAGAAAGTTGTAGCCTGCAGTGAGTTAAATGATCCACTAGAAGGAACCAGAGACCACAGCATGACCTAGGCCTACACTTTGAAATTTAATTTGACTGGCTTGTGGGCCTATTTCGACGGGCAAGTGCATTAGAAAGTTGTAGCCTGCAGTGACTTAAACAATCCACTAGAAGGAACCAGAGACCACAGCATGACCTAGGCCTACACTTTGACATTTAATTTGACTGGCTTGCGGGCCTATTTCGACAGGCAAGTGCATTATATATTTTTATGAACCGAGATGAGAATTCTAATGATTTTTTGGGGGGTGTGTGCACCCGTGAGACCCCACGGAAAACATAACAATTTTATGGCCCTGTGACGTATTTTCTAATGCAAGTGCAATAGAAAGTGGTTGCCTGCAGTGACTTAAACGATCCACTAGAGGGAACCAGAGACCACCGCATGACCTAGGCATACACTTTGACATTTAATTTGACTGGCTTGCGGGCCTATTTCGACGGGCAAGTGCATTAGAAAGTTGTAGCCTGCAGTGACTCAAACGATCCACTAGAGGGAACCAGAGATCACTGCATGACCTAGGCCTACACTTAAAACATTCAAATTGTATAGCTCGGCCTTGTGTTGGGCAAGTTACTTTTAAAAAGTAACTAGTTACAGTTACTAGTTACTGCTTCCAAAAAGTAACTAAATTACTTACTCAGTTACAAATTATAAAAGTAACTAGTTACTTCAGAAAGTAACTATTGCGTTACTTTCAATATTATTATTTTTTACATAAACAACATACACAAATCTAAACTATTTTAATGTTGCTCTGGGACAAAGTGAGACTAGCCTCCAATCAAATGCCATGTATGTAGATATTATAATTACTATGTTTATATAGTGGATCATACAAATACAATAGATGTTTTGGAACTTTTGATATGTATTGCCCCTCAACAGGCCACAACTGGGCAACATTAAATTATGCTTGTTAAGCACTATACCAAAAATAAATAACAAATATATACTGATTGATTGAACATTTTAATTAACAGATTGCAGAATGGGTACAGCAGTACGGCTCAATACACACAATTGTTAAGGGGATGCAGATCAGAGAAAGACTTTCGTCTTGTTTACATCAGGGTCCCCCATTTTCAATTCATGACATTTATGACATACACAACATACAGATATAAGAATCTAATCGAATCATTCTAAACCAGGGGTCTCAAACTCAATTTACCTGGGGGCCGCTGGAGGTAGAGTCTGGGTGAGGCTGGGCCGCATCAAATATTCCACAAAAAAAGGGTTTAAAGTATTCCAAAAAAAAGTACAACTGATCCAATCTTCTCACAAACAAACTCACTAAAACCTCACAAACACCAGCAACTGAGCATTCTCAGTGGTGTCAGTGGACTCATCCACAGCTATGGAAATGCATGTGCATTTTTTTAACAATAATTCTGCTTGCAGCTTGATATGATTTCATTCCATTTATTTTTGTGGTTCTTAGCACTGAATTCTGAGGAAAGGCTGCATCAAAATAACTGTGTTTTGTTTCATAGTGGCTTCAAATTGCCACTCTTCACAAGAGCTACCGTTTCTTGGTGCTGGGAGGATGCACGCATATTCTTTAGTCCATGCACCATTGAATTGCAGCGATTTTCACTGTCGACTTTTCTTTTACTTTCTTTGAACATGCCACATTTTTCTACTAACTGCCTGCTGGCGAAACTAGGCTACTAGCTACATTTATCTCACGGGGATACAACTGGGAATGAGGTTACTAGCTACAGTACCTGCAGATTAGACAACCTGTCGATGCGCTGTCAACTCGCTCTGACTCGGCCCTGCTGAAAGACAACTTGCATTCCGTGAAGACCCGCCCTACTCTGCTCTGATTCGCAGACTGTGGGTGGGGGGGATACACGCTGACGGGACGCTGAATGTGATTGGACCAGAGTAGACAGACAGAGACAGTGGAGCAGTGCTTGCAGAGATGAGTGGAGAATTTGCGCACTAAACAAGGAAGAACATATTGCCCCTCAGCGCAGATATGTCTGATGAAAGAAACAGGTTCATTCATAGTAACGCGCCGCATTTATTTGCAGTAACGGCAACGGCGTTATTGAGATTGGAAGAGTAATCCGTTAGATTACTCGTTACTGAAAAAACTAATGCCGTTAGTAACATCATTACTTATAGCGCCGTTATTCCCATCACTGGCCGCCCTTCTGTGACGTAATTTCTAATGCAAGTGCAATAGAAAGTTGTTGCCTGCAGTGACTTAAAGGATCCACTAGAGGGAACCAGAGACCACTGCATGACCTAGGCCTACACTTACAAAAAGTAGAAGAGTGGATTAGAGCGAATAGAATGGTTTTAAACATAGCAAAAACAAAGTGTATTTTAATGGGTTCTCACCATATGCTAATTACTAATCCAAAATTAAAAATAATGATGGTGGGAACTGAAATTGAACAGGTAGAAGAAGCAAAGCTACTAGGTAATTATAACATTGGACAGTCATCTGAGCTGGTCAACGCATATAAATAACCTAACAAAAAAAATGGGAAGAGGGATGGCGTTAATTAGAAGATGTGCAGAATTTCAAACTCCAGAGTCAGTGATCCATGTTATCCAGGCTCTGATCCTTTCACATCTGGATTACTGTCCGGTGATCTGGGGAAGTGCTGGAAGAGAAAAACTGGGAAAACTACAAATGACACAGAACAAAGCAGCGCGCCTTGCTCTGAATTGTAGGAAAAGGTCAAACATACTAAGTATGCATGAAAAACTGTCATGGTTAATGGTAGAACAAAGACTAAATGTAAATATCATAATGTTTTTTGGAAATATATATAAGAACAAAAAACCTGCTTGTCTATATAACAAGATGCAATTCACAATCAACAGACACAGTTACTCCACCAGGCATGTGTCAATGGAAAGATGTACTGTAAGGATGCCAAGAACAAATGCAATGAAAAGGACTGTGATGTATAGAGCCATGACTGCATGGAATTCCTTACCACCTGCATTAACTAGGGTTGAAGAAAAACAGACATTTAAAAAACACCTTAAAAATCGTATAAGAAAGAATGGTACTGTCAGTTAAGTAAACATAGTGGGTGATTGAGAAGATGGGTATGTGTGATTGGTGAACTTAGATATTTTATTATATAATATTTGTATGTGTTATTGAGGTGTATTGTATTGTTTTATTGTATTGTATTGATTGTATTGTATTGTATTGATTTGTGTGGACCCCAGTAATAGTAGCCTATGCATGTGGCAATGGCTAATGGGGATCCGAATAAACTTAAAACTAAACTAAACACTTTGACATTAAATTTGACCGGCTTGTGGGCCTATTTCGAATCGATGGGCAAGTGCATTAGAAAGTTGTTGCCTGCAGTGACTTAAACGATCCACTAGAGGGAACCAGAGACCACAGCATGACCTAGGCCTACACTTTGACATTTAATTTGACTGGCTTGCGGGCATTATAAAGTTGTAGGATTTATTTTTATGAACCGAGATGAGAATTTCTATGATTTTTTGGGGGGCACCCGTGGGACACCACGGAAAACTTTTTATAGCTCGGCCCTGTGACGTATTTTTTCGAATGGAAGTGCATTAGAAAGTTGTAGCGCGCTATGAACCGAGATTTTAATGATTTTTTTTGCGACTAAATTGGGAAGTGGCGCCCCTTTAATCACACAAACAAGGACGCGTTAATCGGGTCTCGAGCGCGGTCTACATCTCTTAAGAATAATAACCACCATAACAAACGCATTCCAACTCTACCCCACAGCATCAAGTCGTCGTTTGAGTTGCGGACGTTCGACCCGGAGGGGCCGATCTTCTATGGGGACACCAGAGACGGACAGGACTGGTTCGTCTTGTCCCTAAAAGAGGGCGTCCCTCACATGCAGATCAACAAAGCAGACGTCCTCGTCAGTGTGACCGGGGGGCCCAAACTAAACGACGGCAAGTGGCACCAGGTGAGACGGATGCAAGACGGGACGGAAGTGCATGATAAGACATACTGTGAGATTTTAGATTAGATTCACATTTATTGTCATTATTAAAACTAAGATTAAACTGGACTTGAAGAAGTCTTTATTTGTACTAGCATACATTGCAACGTAGACACATGCGATGGGCGACACATAGGAAACACACACATGCATTTCTTTGGGGGTCGCTGATAAAATTCCGTGTAGGAAGCTTGGCATCAGGCATGCGTTGTTCATGGGACGGGGTAGCAGATTTGAGCAGAAGCGCGTGCACGCACATGCACGCGCTCGCGAGAACGCGCTGCGCTCGACTTGGCTCGTTGTGTTTACCTGCCTCCCGGGCCCCGGCGCTACCTCGCATTATCATAACAATAGCCGCTATAGGCTGGTGTCTTCAACCACGCAGGGGACTCTTTGTGATGTAAATATGGAACGTCCCAAGTTGCCGCTGCCCACAGAGTGCACCGCCGTCCAAAGGTGAACGACGGCGAACGAAGGGCCAAATCAAAACAGCCGTCAATTCCGAATTGACAACTGTTTTGATTCAACCCCCCACCCACCACCACTCACCCCCGGACAACAACACACTCTGCAAACAGCAGCAACCCGGGACATTCCATATCTACATCACAAACTTTGGGACTGAGTAGATAATTAATTAATCTTCTCTTTATTTTTATTATTTATATTAAAACTGAATCAAACCATAAACAAGGTTGCCTGTTGGGATGTTAGATCCTAATGTGAAAAACTGATTTTATATGTCTGCACTTTATGTGCTCATTTTATGCCTTATGTCTTTCTTCTGTTGTGAAGCACTTTGAGCTGCAGTTTCTGTATGAAAGGCTATACAAACAAAGTGTATTATTGTGCGCGAGGGAACATATGCGCATGCGCGCGGGGCCGCGCGTGCGCGTGCGCGCGGCATCATTATCCTGCGTGCCGGCTCAGTCCATAATAACAACGCAACAACCAGAGTGCAAATGTAACAGTAAAGTTCAATAGTAATATACAATGTACAGATGATTAAACTGGGTATACAATTTATTTATGACTACTACTGAGTATAGTGCTAATCACCTACAGAGTTGTAGTATATGTACAGTCAGTGATACAGGTACAAATACACTATGGTAGTAAGTCGTACTGGCCAGCAGTTTAACTAGTAAGAGTAGGTAAGGGATATGTACAGATATAGATATACAGTAGTATCTACAGATATGTAAAAAGGATTATATGCAGGTACAGACAGATGTGGATATATATACAGTATATACAGCATTATTGTACATGCTATAATTATATATTATTTAATGGGTTATATGCAGGTGTATTTATATACACAGATTATATGCAGGTATATTCAGACAGATATGGATATATATATATTATACGGTAAATACAAATATTTACAAATATGGGTCTGTCACTTAGGAACGGAAACACACCCACTTCTCCAACCATTGCTCTGTTGGAATGGTTGCTATAGATGATAGGTTTTTCAGTTCATTGATGACGAATATCCTCTATATATCTAAAGGCCTTAATGAAGAATATGCCTAGAAGTCTGTGTCTCTCCTCCCCCTGCATCATGTAGCAGAACATGCAAAATCCTAGTTCCCTTGGCAGTTAGACATGCAAAATCATGTCCCTCCCTTTCAACACACACACACACACACACACACACACACACACACACACACACACACACACACACACACACACACACCCATACACAGAGACATACACACACCCCCCTCCCTTTTCTCAAGAGTGTATAAAGTGACATGTAATATGGACATTCTGCTCTCTTGGCTCCTGCTCTCTTTTTGTCTACTGGTGATGTGCCCGCGCGGGGTGACTGTCTGTCTTCTTCTCTAATGAATAAAAGCTCCGTTTGAGAAATACTCTGTCTCCGCTTCGTCTTTCGGCCGACTGGCCCACTGGCAAATCAATTAAGAATTCACGAGGGATAGGAAATCCCTAACAAATGGAGGTTCCAGAGTGAGAATTGATGTGGGCCAGCCGCAACCAAGGACGGAATGGGGACGCGGAGGAGGAGGAGGAGACGGTGCAGAGGATCCAGCAGTCACTACCAGCTGTCTGCAGCGCGTCTGAACCAGGGGTGAGATACCAGCAGCCCCTCAGACGTCCGTGACCAGACCACCAGACGACCGGATGACAGGCAGGAGGAGACGAAGGACAGACGGGCCAGGATGAGAGGCGACCGGAGGAGATGGCAGCTGTGCGAGAGGCCGGAGATGACCACCGCAGCACCGGAGAGGAACACCGCAGCCAGGCACCGCGGAGACCGCAGATCAATCACCGCTGATCGTCGTCTACGACACGCAGTTCGTCCACGACTAGAACGGGGGAAGCGGCCGCAGGAGAGACGCTGAGCTGAGTTGGAGTGACGGTGGGGCCGGCCGGCGAGAGGTGGAGGGGACAGTCTGAGACACTGGGAAGGCGGCGGACCGGAGGAGGCACGTTTGCCTAGGGGACCGCACCCTGGAACGGGAACCAGCTCAGGAGGAGACCCACGTCCCCTAGAAGACGGGACCAGGGGTGCACTGTAAATAGAGGGGGGGTTCCTCTGGGTTAGGTGAGGTTAAAGTCCTAAAAGAGGGGTTAGAGTCCCCGGGTTAAAGTTCCCACCGGAGTAAGGGGGGTCCAACGGGGTTACTGTATCTTCTGTTAGGTTGCCAGAATTGTGTTTCTCTCTTTCTTCTCTCTCTCTCTCCCGCTTTCTCCCCTCCCTCTATCTCTCTCTCTGCTCTCCTGATGTTGATTATCCCGTCTGGTATTGGATGTGATGCATGTAATGAGGTGACAATCGACGGATACAGATCAATGAACTGTGTGTTGACGCTTTATTTAACGTCAAAAGGGGGAATTGATAGGTTTTTCAGTTCATTGATGACGAATATCCTCTATATATCTAAAGGCCTTAATGAAGAATATGCCTAGAAGTCTGTGTCTCTCCTCCCCCTGCATCATGTAGCAGAACATGCAAAATCCTAGTTCCCTTGGCAGTTAGACATGCAAAATCATGTCCCTCCCTTTCAACACACACACACACACACACACACACACACACACACACACACACACACACACACACACACACACACACACACACACACACCCATACACAGAGACATACACACACCCCCCTCCCTTTTCTCAAGAGTGTATAAAGTGACATGTAATATGGACATTCTGCTCTCTTGGCTCCTGCTCTCTTTTTGTCTACTGGTGATGTGCCCGCGCGGGGTGACTGTCTGTCTTCTTCTCTAATGAATAAAAGCTCCGTTTGAGAAATACTCTGTCTCCGCTTCGTCTTTCGGCCGACTGGCCCACTGGCAAATCAATTAAGAATTCACGAGGGATAGGAAATCCCTAACATAGAGACGGTTTCGGTAAAATTGCGTAGCTCAGGAACAGCTCGGACCCAAGTTTATTTCCTGTTGCAGTGTCCGCTACATATCAGTTATGGTTCTCACCAGTGTATCCTATATAATGAGGTCTGGTGGGCCTCTCTGGCAGAGAGACATAAGTTACCCTAAACTGTACCTCATCCCATTTCTGCATTGTACTGTATATTGTATTGTAACTCAGTTACTTTTTCTACTCTGTATTGTATATTGTATATGTATATTGAACACTTTTGTTTACACTTGTTTACGTACTTGACTTTCTATTTTATACTTATTTTATACTTATCTATTTTTATCTAGCACACTCAGCAAAACAGAAAGAAGCATTTCATATAAAAGTATTCTGTATTTTTGTATAATAAAGAAACTTGAAAAAACTTGCATTGCATTCGTTATATAGTCATAATTACAAAAGACTGTCCAAATTATATTACTTTATTGGAATGGACCACTGGACCCTGTCGTACACGATCCAGTGATTGTCTTACACTTAGTGCCTAGAGTTTGTACTGAACTTGATCCAGTGATTGTCTTACACTTAGTGCCTAGAGTCTGTACTGAACTTGATCCAGTCATTGTCTTACACTTAGAGCCTAGAGTCTGTACTGAACTTGATCCAGTGATTGTCTTACACTTAGAGCCTAGAGTCTGTACTGAACATGATCCAGTGATTGTCTTACACTTTAGAGTCTGTACTGAACTTGATCCAGTCATTGTCTTACACTTAGAGTGCCTAGAGTTTGTACTGAACTTGGTTGATCTGCTTTAGGCTTCTCTGCCCCTGCCTCATGGAATACCCTGCAGGGAACTCTGAAACTAGACACTTTAGTGTCTATGGGTCGGTTTAGAACCTTAATGACTAGTCAGGTCCCCACAATATGTAATTGTTTTTTAATTACTGCCTCCGTTTTTTCCTTTTTTTTATTGTATTTAATATGTTTTACATTTAACACTTTAAAATGATAAAAAAAACACTTTAATTGTTCTGATTGTCTGATCTTTCTGTATTTATTAACACACTATGACACTTGTGAATGTAACATCTCGACAACACTGTAAATTATTGAATGAATATCAATTGTTGACATGAAATCAAATGTAGTCCGTTCTGAAATGTTTGTTTTTGGTGTCAGACTGAATCCGTATTTAAACAAGCCACATTATTTTGCAGCTACTGGAGGCACATGTGACGCCTGAAGAGAAATATCAACATCTAATTAAATAGTTTAAGTTTCACATTCAAGTTTTCTTTAATAGTTGTCATACAGAAGTACAGAATACTTTCATACAAAATGCTTCTTACTGTTACGCTCCAGAGACTGTGCTAGAAAAGATAGTATCAAATAACATAGTATAGCATGTAATTTAGAAGTAGAAAATGAGGTCACAGTGTTCAGTATAGACATATGTACAATGTTCGATGCAGAATAGACGTAACTGAGTTACCATATAATATACAATACTATGCAGTGTACTAATGTACAGTACTATATAGTGCAAAGCAGAAATGGGATGAGGTACAATTTAGGTACAATTTACAGTAAGGTGTACGAGTTATAGTGCAATCCTTCATCAATAAATATAAAGTGTGGGGAGTGGGTGCTACAGTGTGTTTGTTTAAAGTGGGTGTGTGCTATAAAGTGTGGAGTGGGTGCTACAGTGTGTTTGTTTAAAGTGAGTGTGTGCGTGTGGATGTGTGTGCTATGTGCGTTTGATGGTTGTTGTTGTGTAGTGTTCATTGTTCGTTTAGCAGCCTGATGGCCTGGGGATAGAAGCTTCTTCTGAGTCTTTCTGTGCTCGCCTTGAGACTCCGGTATCGCTTGCCTGACCGCAGCAGTTCAAAGAGGCAGTTGTTCGGGTGACTGGAGTCTTTAATGATTCTCTTAGCCTTGCCCCTGCAACGCTTGTTGTAAATGTTCTGGAGGGTGGGGAGCCCCCCTCCAATTGTGCGTTCGGCTGAACGTGTCACTCTTTGTAGTCTGCTTCGGTCTTGTGCAGTGCTATTCCCAAACCAGGAGGTGATGTTGCCAGTCAGGATGCTCTCTATTGTACATGAGTAGAAGTTCTTAAGGATCTTCTGACTGACTTGGAACTTCCTTAGGCGCCTGAGGAAGTAGAGGCGTTGTCGTGCCTTCTTCACAACACTGTCAATGTGTGTGGTCCATGTCAAGTCCTCGGATATGTAGGCTCCGAGGTACTTAAAGCTGTTGACTCTCTCAACCGGTGCCCCGTCGATGCTGAGGGGGCTGTCGTCCTTGACCCCCGACCTCCTGAAGTCCACAATCATCTCCTTTGTTTTGCTGACGTTCAGGGAGAGGCTGTTTTCCTGGCACCATCCCGCCAGGACCTTGACCTCTTCCAGGTAGGCCCTCTCGTCGTTGGCAGAGATCAGGCCCACCACCACTGTGTCGTCAGCAAATTTGATGATTGTATTGCTACTCCGCTGAGCCACACAGTCGTGTGTGTACAGGGAGTAGAGGAGGGGACTCAGAACACAGCCCTGGGGGGCCCCTATGTTGAGGGTGATGGATGAGGAGGTGCAGTTGCCTGCTCTCACCACCTGGGGTCTGCCCGTCAGGAAGTCCAAGACCCACTGGCAGAGGTCATAGTTCAAGCCCAGGTCCCTGAGCTTGGCTATGAGTATGGAGGGGACTATGGTATTGAATGCCGAGCTGTAGTCGATGAATAGCATTCTCACATAGTTCCCCTGCCTCTTGTCCAGGTGTGATGCTGCTGTGTGCAGCACATGGGCTATGGCGTTCTCCGTGGACCTGTTGGGGCGGTATGCAATTTGCAGGGGGTCCATGTTGATGGGGAGGGAGGAGCAGATGTAGCCCTTTACTAGCTTCTCAAAGCACTTCATGGCTATGGAGGTGAGAGCTACAGGGCGGTAGTCGTTGAGGCAAGCAGGCTTGGATTTTTTGGGTACAGGGATAATAATGGACTTCTTCAGGCAGGTGGGGATGACAGCCTGTTCTAAGGACAGGTTAAATATGTCAGTGAATACCGGGGCCAGTTGGTCGGCACAGACTTTTAGGACGCGGCCGGGGATGCCGTCCGGACCTGCTGCCTTCCTGATATTCACTTTTTTAAAGGTCCGCCTCACCTCATGCTCTGTTACCCTGAACCCTGAAATAGATCGGTATCTTATTACAATATTGTTTTAACGAGTTTCCCCCCACATTTTACAGAATCATTTCATTTCAGCACTCTATCACCGCCGTTTACCACAGTCTTCCAACATGGCAGCACGTAACCGTTGGTAACCACTGTCCAGGCGTGCGTTCCTGATATCAACTGGGGTTGCACGCACCTAATGTCGCCACGTGCACGCGCGCTCCCGGCGCGTGCGCGCGCTCTCGCGCATGCGCATAAATGTCCCCTCGCTTGAGCACAGACTACAGACGGTGCCTAATTGCCTCTACGAATGGAATGTAACACATATCATTCACAACAAGTTAGGTGTGAATGTATCTGAGAACGTATTTAACACACCTGACGACCGGCGCTATTGATATGCAAAGTAGCCCAGGTGGGTACTTATAGCGAGTTGGCGAGTGCAGCGCATTCCTGTGTGCGTGCACGCACTTTGGCTCAAATCTTACCCTGCACGGAGTGCAACCCCGTCCCAAGAGCAACGCATGCCTGCCACTGTCCAAACATAGGCTACGGTGACAGGCCTGTATTGGTTGCCATGGCTACGGAGCATAATATGCTGCCTACAGACAAAGTACTGCAGTTAATATATATGACCGTCGGACACTTTTATCTATTTATTACTAAAAGATTTGCACTACATCTCTACCTCATTTTTGCATTTGTTTGCATTTTGTACTTTCGTTTTTGTATATTGTATATTTTGTATAGTGTTTGGTCTTTATTCTTTTAACTTTTTTACCTGATGCTATTGTTGATGTGATTATGCTCCTTGCCACTGCACAAATGACCCTCTGTATTTATATTTGAATTGTATGTTTTTTGTTTAATGCCCTGTTTTATGTTGAAACTTGTTGTGTGCTGTGTTGGTCAGGACTCCCTGGAAGAAGAGATCTTGTATCTCAATGGGACATTCCTGGATAAATAAAGGATAAATAAATAAAAAATAAATGAAGCACAATCTCAGGAGGGCTCATACAGACCAAGCATTTCACTTTAATGTACATGTACCTTATATGTGACAAATAAAACAGAACTTGAAACTAAAGGGCACAGCGGTAGATACAGGCCTCTAAGCCTAATGGCTTGTCCAGGTAGAGGACGCCGTCTTCCGTGACCTATGCAGGGCAGCTATGGGAGGACACAGATCTGTCCTTGACCGATAAGTCCAGGTCCACATCCTTCCCTTGTACCTGGATCTTGTCCAGGCAGCCCGTCAGGTACTGGGAGCCCACATCCTCCCCGCCATCACCTGAAGAGAGAGGAACAGATGAGCCTTCACCTCCATCCACAGCTGCCAGCACACTATGTACACATCAAAGAAGCCCCACTGTAGACACATTTAAGTCCCACCTCAAAACCCACCTGTTAAACCTTGCATATCCTCACTCCTGACCCTCCAACCCCTGCATCACTTACATTTTCACATCTGTACACACCTACAGTATATATATATTTTTTTTTTTTTTTTTTAATGATTATTTATTTAAACGTTCTCTCATCCATAGCAACATGTGACCTTTAATTAACTACTGATACAGTGCAGGTTGTTTGCATGAAATATAACTAAATACACAGATTTGACTCCATACTACTACTACTACTATTATTATTAATACTACTACTACTACTACTACTACTACTACTACTACTACTACTACTACTACTACTACTACTACTACTACTACCACTACTACTACTACTACTACTACTACTACTACTACTACTACTACTACTACTACTACTACTACTACTACTACTCTACTACTACTACTACTACTACTACTACTACTACTACTACTACTACTATTATTATTAATACTACTACTACTACCGCTACTACTACTACTACTACTACTACTACTACTACTACTACTACTACTATACTACTACTAATACTACTACTACTACTACTACTACTACTACTACTACTACTACTACTACTACTACTACTACTACTACTACTACTACTACTACTACTACTACTACTGTAACTGAGGGGTACAATTCCCTGACTGTATTAAAGAGTATGATATATTAAACCACTACTAGTTATGTACTTTAATTACTGGCCATACAGTACATGAATATATATGGTGAACACCCACACAAGAATACGGCATTGACACATAAAGTACTATTTAGAGGGTATTTATTATTATTAAGCAACGTTAGGTTACAGATTGAGAATTAGGCTCGCGCTTGTAAGGCGAAGAACACACGTAAAGTAAGTCAAGAGCGTAAGTCAATGAGAATAGTATGAATACTAGGATGGGTCTAAACTGACACCACCTGTGGTATAGCAATTACATAGGGCACACTAGTACCAGCTGGAGACACTGGGGGGTTCCCTCCGCGTGTAAGGCCGGCCGGGGTAGAGGAATGTTCGGGTACAAAGTCTGGGTCAACGAGGAATAACGAGGTTCCAGATACAGGAGCCAGTGCATGTACTCCCTTGATCAGTAGACAAAGCAACAGCTATAATCCAGTATGCTCGACAGCATGGAAGACAGCTAGCCAGCCTCTTCCTAGAGGCGGGCTCGAGTGATGATCCTCACAGGGGGTAGATCCCAAACGACAGTGGGGTCGACGGTTCTCTGCTCCAGCAGTCACGTTGTCTCGTGGTGAAGGCTTTACTAGTAATGAACGAATTGCTGCTGTTTACACCTGCGCCGTATTTATACGTAAGGTGAATTATCTAGTGCCAACCTCAGTTCTGTCTCGTATTACATTCCTGGATAAATAAAGGATAAATAAATAAAAAATAAATGAAGCACAATCTCAGGAGGGCTCATACAGACCAAGCATTTCACTTTAATGTACATGTACCTTATATGTGACAAATAAAACAGAACTTGAAACTAAAGGGCACAGCGGTAGATACAGGCCTCTAAGCCTAATGGCTTGTCCAGGTAGAGGACGCCGTCTTCCGTGACCTATGCAGGGCAGCTATGGGAGGACACAGATCTGTCCTTGACCGATAAGTCCAGGTCCACATCCTTCCCTTGTACCTGGATCTTGTCCAGGCAGCCCGTCAGGTACTGGGAGCCCACATCCTCCCCGCCATCACCTGAAGAGAGAGGAACAGATGAGCCTTCACCTCCATCCACAGCTGCCAGCACACTATGTACACATCAAAGAAGCCCCACTGTAGACACATTTAAGTCCCACCTCAAAACCCACCTGTTAAACCTTGCATATCCTCACTCCTGACCCTCCAACCCCTGCATCACTTACATTTTCACATCTGTACACACCTACAGTATATATATATTTTTTTTTTTTTTTTTTTAATGATTATTTATTTAAACGTTCTCTCATCCATAGCAACATGTGACCTTTAATTAACTACTGATACAGTGCAGGTTGTTTGCATGAAATATAACTAAATACACAGATTTGACTCCATACTACTACTACTACTATTATTATTAATACTACTACTACTACTACTACTACTACTACTACTACTACTACTACTACTACTACTACTACTACTACTACCACTACTACTACTACTACTACTACTACTACTACTACTACTACTACTACTACTACTACTACTACTACTACTACTACTACTCTACTACTACTACTACTACTACTACTACTACTACTACTACTATTATTATTAATACTACTACTACTACCGCTACTACTACTACTACTACTACTACTACTACTACTACTACTACTACTATACTACTACTAATACTACTACTACTACTACTACTACTACTACTACTACTACTACTACTACTACTACTACTACTACTACTACTACTACTACTACTACTGTAACTGAGGGGTACAATTCCCTGACTGTATTAAAGAGTATGATATATTAAACCACTACTAGTTATGTACTTTAATTACTGGCCATACAGTACATGAATATATATGGTGAACACCCACACAAGAATACGGCATTGACACATAAAGTACTATTTAGAGGGTATTTATTATTATTAAGCAACGTTAGGTTACAGATTGAGAATTAGGCTCGCGCTTGTAAGGCGAAGAACACACGTAAAGTAAGTCAAGAGCGTAAGTCAATGAGAATAGTATGAATACTAGGATGGGTCTAAACTGACACCACCTGTGGTATAGCAATTACATAGGGCACACTAGTACCAGCTGGAGACACTGGGGGGTTCCCTCCGCGTGTAAGGCCGGCCGGGGTAGAGGAATGTTCGGGTACAAAGTCTGGGTCAACGAGGAATAACGAGGTTCCAGATACAGGAGCCAGTGCATGTACTCCCTTGATCAGTAGACAAAGCAACAGCTATAATCCAGTATGCTCGACAGCATGGAAGACAGCTAGCCAGCCTCTTCCTAGAGGCGGGCTCGAGTGATGATCCTCACAGGGGGTAGATCCCAAACGACAGTGGGGTCGACGGTTCTCTGCTCCAGCAGTCACGTTGTCTCGTGGTGAAGGCTTTACTAGTAATGAACGAATTGCTGCTGTTTACACCTGCGCCGTATTTATACGTAAGGTGAATTATCTAGTGCCAACCTCAGTTCTGTCTCGTATTACTGCGCAGACTCTGGACATGTTGAGACATGCCCGGAGTTGCCTTTGAACTTGCCGTTGGGGGCTTGGTCGTTGGCGCCTAGGGGTCGCTGTCCAATAGGAGAGCGAATATTACTCTGGTTTGTACCCAGGTAAAGGGATATTCCGTGTATATATACAAATAATATACAAGGGATATCAAACAATATACAAATATTATACAAGGGATCTCAAGCAATAAATATATATATTCGGTTTAATCTGACCCTTTGTAACAGCCGCCTCCTAATTAGTCCGCACCTAATTAGATAAAGCAAAGACAGATTCATCGTCTTGTCAACTACTCAATGTCTGTTGTGGGGAGTAGGGCAATCTACAAAGTCAGTGGGTCATGATCGTCATCAAGGGAGTCAGGGAGCCTTGGCAACTCTATCAGCCTCGCCACGGGTCGGGTGTATGTCCGTCCCTGGGCAATAACTTCTGCCGCTCTGACCTTTCCGTCGGCACCAGTGATCACTTTGCTTACGCAGCCGGCCGGCCACATAGCTCGGGGTAGTGACTGGTCCACGATCATAACGACTGTGTCCTCCGTCAAGTTGTCTCTATCTTTTACCCATTTCTGGCGGGTTTGTAGAGACGGTAGGTAGTGGAGGAGGAAACTGTTCCAAAACTTGTCAGCCAATACTTGACTGTACCTCCACATTCTTCGGCCGTTCGCTTCTTCAGGTCTGTACACCGTCTGTGGGAGCGCGGGGTCCAGCCGCACCATCAAGAGAGTGTTGGGGGTGACTGGGTCGACATCTGCTACATCACTTGAGACGTAACCGAGGGGCTTTGAGTTCAATACTCCCTCGATCTCTGTGAGGACTGTCGTGAGGACTTCTTCAGCCACGGTCTGGGCCCCAAGCATGGCGTACAGGGCTGTCTTTATTGAACGTACTTCTCGTTCCCAGGTTCCCCCGAAGTGAGGGGCGTTCGGGGGGTTAAACTGGAAGTCGATCTGAGAGGGAGCGAGGTGGGTCTTAAGTTCTGGGCCCATGGCTTGGAAGCTCTCTCTCAGCTCTCTTTCTCCGCCTTTGAAGTTTGTCCCGTGATCAGACAATAATATAGACGGTTTCCCTTTTCGCGCTGTGAATCTCCGGAAGGCCATGAGGAATGAGTCCGTACTCATGGTCGGAAGGAGTTCTATGTGTATTGCTCGGGTGGTCATGCATTTGAATACAATGCCCCACCTCTTCTCCGTCCCTCTTCCTTTTTTCACCTAAAGCGGGCCGAAGCAGTCCATGCCGGTGGAGTGAAAGGGCTTGTCGCCAAGTCGGAGGCAACAGGGAGGCAGGTCAGCCATCCTGGGTATACTGGGCTGTGCTCGCCACTTGCGACAGTCTAGACAGGTCCGCTGGAAGCGTCGTACTGCTTCTCTTCCTTGCAGTATCCAATAGCGATGTCGGATCTCAGCGAAGACTCTCTCTGCCCCAGCGTGGTGCACATCCTCGTCGTATTTCTTTATGATGAGCTCGGTGACCTTGTGTCGGCTGTTGAGGACTATAGGGAACTTGACGTCATCCGTTAAGTCCGGGGCTCGTCTCAGACGACCACCCACTCTGATGAGGTCATGGGCGTCGCGCTCAGGGGCCAAGTGGAGCAGTCTGCTGTCTGACGGGACTGGCTTTGATCCCTGCAGACAGTCTAGCTCGTCGGGGAACGAGTCTCTTTGGGCTCGCTGTAGCAGAAGGAGTTCTGCTTCTTCGTAGTTAGCTGCATTAATGTCGGTAGTGGAGGGAACCTCAGGGTGGTGCCACAGGAATGTCTTTAACTGCGCACTCTCAAGGGTGGGGCAGTCGTCTATGTTAGGGTCGGTGGGGACCGGTGTGTGCGTCAACCCACAGAACATAGATTTCTTAATCTCTGCCTCCTCTTGACTAGCCTCCCGTGGGGTGGGGTTAGGCCACTCTTCTTCCGGGAGCTTGAGGAACTCAGGACCGTCACTGTAGATATTGTGACGTGTGAGGTCATCTAGGGACATCCCCCGTGTGATGACATCTGCTGGGTTCTGTTTCGTGTCCACGTACTCCCAGCATGCTGATTCTGTTAAGTCTTGGATCTCTGTGATTCTGACTCCCACGAAGACCTTGTATCTACACGAATCGGACTGGATCCATGTGAGTACGGTCATGGAGTCTGACCACAGGATTGTTCTTTGCACCGGGATGGTGAGTTCACGTTGGATTAACGTGGCGAGTTGCGCGCCTACCAGGTCTGCGCAGAGCTCTAGACGTGGGATCGATTGTTGCTTGCGGGGGGCTATCCTTGAGCGAGCCAGGATGAAGGCTGAGTGTATTTCTCCTCCCTCCTCTCGGGCCCGCAAGTAAGCCACCGAGCCGTAGGCTACTTCTGAGGCGTCGCTGAAGACGTGCAGGTCCATCTGGCACGTCTCCAGCCGCACTGTGGGTGGGAAGTAGCTGCGGCGTATGTTCACATTTTGGAGTGAGTTGAGTTCCTTTTCCCACTCTCTCCAGGTGGAAGCGAGGTGGTCGGGTATGGGGTCGTCCCAGCCCTGTTCCTTGTCCCACAGCTCTCGTACAATCATTTTTGCTCTGGTGGTGTAAGGTAGGATACACCCCAGCGGGTCATATTGCCTTGCGAGTGTTCTGTATACACTCCGTCTGGTGGTCGGTAGAGAAGTCGACCTTCCCTGCTCCGTGGTCAGGGGTGTGTATCTGTAATGGAGCGAGTCTGTTTTGAAGCGCCAGACTAGTCCTAATGTCATTTCTTGGGCTTCACCTGGGATGGTCGCCATCCAGGTCTCGCTGCTTGCTGCCTTTGTCTCTGGGGAGAGGCTACGAAGTACTTGAGGGTCGCTGCTGGCCCACTGCCGGAGATCAAAGCCGCCTTTGATCAGTGAGGCGCGGAGCTTGAGTAGGAGGGCTTCGGCTTCTTCTGGCGTCGAGACGCTTTGCAGACAGTTGTCCACGTAGAAACTCCTCTCTACACTTTGTCTGACCTCCTCGTCAGCTGCTGGGTCCTCTGCGACATGTTTTTGCAGTGCGAACGTAGCACAGCATGGGCTGCATGTGGTTCCGAAAGGGAGGACCTCCCATTGGTAGATGGATGGTTGCTCATCCCCGATCCTCTCTCTCCATAAGAACCGCAGCAAGGGCTTGTCCTCTTCCACTAGTCGCACCTGCAGGAACATCCCTTTGATGTCGCCGCTGATGGCCACCTTGTTTTGGCGGAAACATAGCAACACGCCTAGTAGAGAGGGGCCGAGTGTTGGGCCGGGCAAGAGTTCTTTATTCAGATTCTGTAGTCCGATCTGGTAGCTGCAGTTGAACACAATACGATCCTTGCCGTTGTGGTGGACCTTGTGGTGGGGCACGTACCATGATTCGGTCGTCTGGTCGGCCTCTTGAATGTCAATTTTCTTTATGTGTCCCGCTGTGATTAGCTTGTCAATCTCAGCGCGGTACACAGTGGCTTGAGTGGGGTCTTTGGCTAGACGCCGCTCGGTGTTCAGTAGATATCGCTCCGTCGCTTCTTTTGAGGCGTGAAGGGTGGGCATACCCTCTCGCCTCAAGAGTGGAGTTGCGTATCTCATCACTCCATTGACCTCGACTCTCTTTGTCCTCTGCTCGAGGAGGTTTATGGCATAAGTGTCTTCCTTTGATCGAACGAGTTTCTTTTCATTCTTTTTGATCAAATTTTTTTTATTGTTATTCACACGAAACAAGACAACACATTAACCACAATCACAATACATAGAACTTCACAAGAAAATAACAAAAACAATAATAATAATAATACAGACTAACAATTATACAGACAAGAGAAAAGAAAACAGAGTTCAACCTTCTAAATTAATTCCAAGGGGTACTATCTAATAAATGGTCTTTCCCAGTGTTCAGCCCCGATTCCCGGCCGTGTGACCCTATATTAATAAAACGTACATCTCCAATCCACCACAAGGACAATTTTTTGGGAACACGACTTGAAAACAGAGCAATGAACCTTCATGAAAAAACAAAAACCTGTAGAGGTGTTCCATAGACTCACAGAGACTGTGTAAAAGTGGCCAAACAGTGAAGAAATAGTTAAATAGCTGCCCCCCCATAATATCCCCAGCTAAACTCAAGATGACAAGACAAGGACAAGACAGACAAAAACATTTCCTCCTCCCCCTCCCAAGAGACCGCCGGACTCACCCGAACACGCACCTCAACCCCGCTCAGCCGCACACTGCGGTCTTTACCTTCTCAGCTGCTGCGAACCACAGGTCAATTCCAGCCTGCCCCACCCCAATCACCCGGGCTGTGGATATCTCAAGATAAATCACATCCAATAGAGTTAGGGACCAGTTAATCATTGTAAGCTTCTCAGGCTCCTTCCATCTCATTGCTATTAGCTTCTTCGCTGCTGTGACGCCCGCTAGGACAACCCTTTTCAGTTGTACGGACGCGGGTAGTGTCGTTATATCGTTCAGGAGTAGCGTAACAGCTGTGAATGGGATAGTTAAGCCACACAGATCTGAAAGTTTGTCCGTTATTGACCTCCAGAAGCGGGCCACTGGTGGGCAATCCCAATACATATGCATATAAGTGCCGGTGGCCTTTTGAGAGCACAAAGTGCACCGAGAGTCGGTTATCAGTCCCATAGCATATAGCTTCCTAGGTGTAAGATAGGTCCTATGAATATAATTAAAATTAATTTGCTGGTGATTGGGGTTGCGGGAAGATAATGCCACATTTGCCCAAACATCATCCCAGTCAAACTCGGGGTCCAACTCCGGGATATCCACACGCCAGATTGTATCCAATGATACATTTTTATACGTGGATTGAATTAAGAGCGTATAAAAGTCGGAGACAAACCCTCTGGATGTCGTCCTGTCCACTATGAGCCTGAGGAAGGGGTGTGGGTGCAAGGCTTGAGCCCACGGTACGCCATGCGCCCTCAGTGCTGACCTTAGTTGAAGGTAAAGAAAGAAGGACTCGCCGGGAAGATCATAAAATTCTCTTAAGTCCTGAAACGCACGGAGGCCGTTCTTATCATAAATATCCTCCAGAGTATGCACTCCCCTCCTTTGCCATTGAGGAATATTAACCGGCTTGTGTCCAACAAGTAATTGCTGGTTATTAAAAATTGGAGAGTCCAGGTGCCAAGGGCATTTAACCCCACACGACCTCTGTACATTACGCCACGTTTGGATCACGTGAGTTATGATCGGTCCATACCTCAGCCGGCATTTCGAAATAGAGACAGTGGAGTACACTACATCCTGCAATCTTAGCGGAGATACCGCCGCCGCTTCTAAGGAGCGCCACGATACAGCCTCTACAGGGTCCAGCCAGCACATCAGAGGTCTCAGTGAAAAGGACCAGAAATAAAGTTTAAAATCAGGGATTGCGAGGCCCCCATCTTGTTTTCTACGTTGAGTAGTAGCCCTTTTGATTCTCGGGCGTTTGTTATTCCAGACAAACTTAGATACCATCGATTGTACCTTGCGCCAGTGGTCCATTGGAGGGGGCAGGGGGAGCATTGAGCTAATAAAATTTATCCTAGGCAGGATGTTCATTTTGATTATGGAAGCCCGGGCCTGTAAGGAGCCAGGAAGGGACGACCACCTGTCTAGATCCTGGCGTATTTTATCATAAGTACCCGTGAAGTTGTACTTAGTAGTTTGGTTCAGCGTGGGGAATATCTCTATGCCCAAGTATTTAAAATGTTCTACTATGGGGATATCAGCTGGTAGTCGTACCGCCTTGGCCAGTTCATTAAGAGGTAGGCAGGCTGATTTGTTCCAGTTAATCTTAAAACCTGACAATTTACCAAAGTCGTCGATTATCCTCAATAATTTTGTGGCCGACCGGGAGGGGTCGTCCATGAAAATCAGCAGGTCATCCGCATAGAGAGCAATTTTGTGTGGAGTATTGTTGACCATTATGGGGACGATGTCCTCCGATTGCCTAATAAATTGGGCCAAAGGTTCGAGGGAAAGCGCGAACAGTCCCGGGCTCAGAGGGCAACCCTGTCTAGAAGATCTGGAGACTGGAAAGAGTGTGGAACAGTTTTTGCCTGTCAGTATCATCGCAGACGGCGAGGCATACAGGACTTTAATCATATGAATAAAACTCTTTCCAAGACCCATGACCTCAAGTACCTTCCACAGGTATGACCACTCAAGTCTGTCAAACGCCTTCATGGCATCCAAAGACAGAACTGTGGATGGAGTTGTATTGTCTTTACTGTTATCGATTACATGCAACAGCCTCCTAAGATTATCTGCAGCCAGACGCCCCGGGATAAAACCAGTTTGATCGCAGTGTACCAATACAGACATAAATCTCTGCAGGCGACGGGCCAGCACCTTGGCAAACACCTTTAAATCGGCCCCGAGAAGACTCAAGGGTCTATAGCTACCACAATCATTGGGATCTTTGTCCTTCTTGAGAAGTAAAGAAATCAACGCCATATTGACATCTCTTGAGAACTCCCCTTGTTCGATAGCGTAATTGATCATATCGAGCATCAATGGACCCAGTTGGTCCCAGAAAGCTAAATACACTTCGGGTGGAATACCATCCCAGCCTGGTGCCTTACCCCTCTGCATTTCAACAATAGTCTCCCTCAATTCTACGAGAGTAATCGGTCTCCCCAGTTCCTTGGCCTCTTCCTCAGAAATGTGGGGTATCTCAAGCCCGCCAATGAACGATTCAAATTTAGAGTCATCCAGATTACCCTCTGAGCTATATAACTGTGAGTAAAACTCTTTAAAAGTGTCATTGATCTTTTTCGAATCAGTAGTGACTGCACCCTGGCTCGTCCTAATCGAGGGGATATCCGAGAAATGATCATTTGAGCGTATTTTCATTGCCAATAGATGGCTAGGTCTGGAGCCGTGAAAATAGTAATTTTGTCTTGTCCTATGTATCAAGAACTCAGACTGTTGTTTAAGTATGGAGTTTATTTCTTTTTTGACTATCTTACGTTGTGTGTTTAGTCGTTCATTATAGTCAGTTTGCAAGGATGCGTATAGGTCTGCATATAATGATTCCAGTCCTTCTAGCTTTTTTGACCGGGATTTTCGCAAATTGGAGGCAAATAGTGTGACATGACCCCTGATGAATCCTTTCAATGCGTTCCACAGGACCCTAGGGTCTTCTACTGTGCCAACGTTGATCTGCAAAAATTCAGCTAGTTTACTCCTGAACTCAGAACAGAAGTCATCGTTCTTTAGCAGGGTCGAATTAAAACGCCATCTGGGAGCTCTTGCGGAGAGCCTGCCAAAGGTTGCCGTAAGGAAAATCCCCTTGTGGTCTGAGAGAGCCAAGGGAACCAATGAGACATCGAAACTATCAAACATATTAGGGGACGCGAATGCATAGTCAATTCGAGAGAAGCTTTTGTGTCTGGCTGACAGGTGAGAGTAATCTTTGAGGGTGGGGTTGCATAAACGCCAAAGGTCTGTGAGCCCTGTGTCTTTAGCCCACATCCTAAGGGCCTTAGAGGCCCGTTTTTGGTCGCTCGTTTCAGAGGGCCCGGACCTATCCATCTCAGCATCCCAGCACGCATTAAAATCGCCACCCACCATGAGAGCGTATCCATTAAGTTCCAACATATTCTTCGTGATTGTATTATAGAACGCTGAATCAAATGTGTTAGGAGCATACAATGCTATTATAGCCATCTTCCTATGCAAGAATTCAACTTTTGCTATAGTAATCCTTCCCTCCGTGTCCGACCATACATCCAAGATTTTGATATCAAGGTTACGTCTTGTAACTATGACTACTCCTTTCGTCTTATCATCGGCTGAGGATGAGGAGATAACGTGATATTGCCGATTTGCCAGTCTTGACACGTCACCTACCAATAAATGCGTTTCACTAAGGAGAGCAAGGTCAATATTTCTCCTCTTCAATAGCCAAAGGACACTGGCACGCTTGTGTGAGGCGTTAAGCCCTCCTGCGTTCCAAATTAAAATATTCAATTTAGCCATGGTCGAGCTTGTATAAATGCGTAGAGAACATACCAGTGCAGCCAGGCTGAGTACAGAGGTGCCGATCCCGGCGGGCCCGGACGGTCAATCCCAGGAGTTCAGAGGAGGAACAATTACACACACATAAAACAGTACATAAAACACATAAAAATACCACCCCAGCTACAACCCCTCCCCCTTCTACTCTAAACCCTAACCCACCCGTCCTAATATAAGGTCCCCTATACCCACTCTCCAATCCCCACCCTATGCCCCATCCCCTGAGGATGGTCATCCTCCTATCACTTCCCACTAGAGACATGGATTAATAAGACGCTCCCCACTCCAACCCCCCTCTAGATAAACCCCTGAGTGAACCCCCACTAGTCCAATAAACACAAATAATAATAAAATAAAATTCAATAAAGATATCGGTCGAAACCCACCTGAGCCCTGGCCCCAACATGAGACAACCATAATGGTAAAAATAGCCATTATTAAATAATAACTCCACATCAACCTGCAGCCCTCTATTTCCGAATCTGCGCTTCAACATCACATTGTTATAGCCCAAAAGGGTATAGGAAAATTCAAAACAAAATTAAATTAAAGCATCCCAGCCGATAGTCTAAGGCAGGTTCGGGTCACAGGTTAATTGTGCAAAATTGTGTGAACAGTGTCAATTAAACCATGACAAAAAAAAAGAAGGGAAAAAAGGGTTATGGTCAAAATGCACCCCTTTAGCTGTCCCTCTGATCAGGCACAACGGCTGAAATGACATAACCTATGTAAGAATAGAATTAAACACATTCATTAATTAATCCGGGGATGGTAATAGGCAACACCTGACACCACCTGTTATCATACATTGTTTCAATAAAGATATCGGTCGGAGCAGTTAGTCCAAGGTAGGATCGAATCACAGTTAAATTGCTCATTCAAATGCCATTAAAACAGCAACAATAATTATTATATAATTACTCAGCATCAGCCCTGTAACCATCTACCTTGGAGTCTGCATATTAATGTCGCAACGTTATAGCATAAGTGGCTCACGGAAAATTCAAAACAAAATTAAGGCGAATCAGCAGTTAGTCCAAGGTAGAATCGGATCACATTTAAATCGCGCATACAGATGACATAAAAACGGCGACAATAGGAAAGAAAAAAGAAAGGAAAAGAGGGGCATGGCTAAAGTGCAGGCCATATAACCATATAGCCATGAAGTGCAAGCCATACCCGACCCAACCTGTTATCATATATTGTATATGCATATTCAACCGACCTTGGCATCTACTTGGATCCCAACGCTAAAAAAAAACCTGGATATAAAAATAAAAGCATACCAGAAGTTAGTTAGGGACTCGGTCACTCTTGAACTGTGCAAACCAATGTCCCTTTGAACAGCAACAGCAACCAAAATACGTAACCATTAACGGGTCTCGAATGTCTCAGCGCAGACTATAGGCGAAGCCCGCTGGCCAGCCCGAGGCTAGCGCGTAAGCTAGTGATGAATCCGGATAGCACGTTAGCTTATTATGTACATTGTTCAGCTAGCTCGTTAGCTTCCAAAGAGGCGATACACAAGTACGACCATGAGGTCAGCTTTAGCAAGTAACAGAAGTCATTGGGAAGCCCCGCTAGTTGGATGGGCAGAGGACAGTTAGCATGTCTGGGCATGACAGCAAGTGTTTGTGAATAGTCTACCTAATCAATGTATATAGGCCCAAACCGCCAAGTCACTCACCCTCCATTGATATCAAGCAACAGACTCGGGTGTCTCCGCGAGATATTCCTTCGCTTTAGCCAACGACCAAAACAAACGCGGACCACCGACCTTCTCCAACACAGATAATTTCGCGGGAGCGAATAACGTGGGCCTCAGGCCTAGTTTCCATAGCTTAGTCAGGACCACCTTGTACTCGGCTCTCTGTGCTTGAACCTCCGGTGTAAAGTCCTTGAAAATGGCCACTTTGTGATCGCCAAGCCTCAGATTACCCCTCCTGGTACGAGCCGACCGCATGATGATTTCTCTCTGCTGGAGTCTGTTCAGCTTGACTATGATGGGCCTCGGCTCTTTGTTCACGCCGGGAGAAAACCTGCCCGCTCTGTAGGCCGATTCACAGATAGGAGGCATAGGGAGGACATCCGTCCCTAGTATCTTCTGCAGCAGTTCGGGCACGGTCTCAGAGAGACGGCCTTCACCGCTGGTCTCCGGTACTCCAACAATCCTGACGTTGTGGCGTCTATCCCGGGACTGCATCTCCTCCATTGCCGACTGTAGTTTGTTGACTTCAGCCTGCCTAGCCAGCAGGGCGGATTCAAGACCCGCCATCTTCTCACACTGTGATGATACCTCCGTTGTTAGCATGGCTAGTTCGTTAGCATTAGCCGAAGAGGCAGCGTGTATCGCCTCCATCTTGTCTGTCAGCGGTACTACCGCCAGCCGAATTTCTTCTGATATCTCACGACGGAGGCTGATACAGAAATCCGCCAACACTTTCTTCTGTGCTTCAGCGATGCGTGTCTCAGAGTCTGCGTGTAGCTTGGTCATGACCAAGAGCACAGCTTCGCTTAACTCCCCGACAGCGGGAGACGGTGCGGCCATGCTCGGCGGTGCCGGTGTCGTGCCTAATTCTTTCATGGCTCTGGTTTCCACCCCCGCCATCGTAGAAAGTCGAAAAAAGTTGATGAATGTATACTAAACACGACGACCTAGCAAACAGATAAAAAACAAATAAAAATAAAATAAAGACTAATGGGGAGAAACGTATATTCAGCACGGTAGAAGGGAGCTCATGTGAAACACGTCTACTCCATGATCGCTCAGCTCCGCCCCCCCTCGTTTCTTTTCATTCTTAAAGGCCATCGCGTCTAATGTCCATAGCCTCTCGACGTGCTGTAAGAGGGTGGTGTCTTCTTCTTTTATTCTTGAGTGGAGGCAGCGAGTGGCTGCTGGTCGGTTGGAAGACCCGGAGAGGGGGCCTTGTAGTGTCCAACCTAGGCGGGTCTCGACTGCTGCTGGACAGCCTCTGGGCCCGATGTGGACCCGGTCCGTTGGGACGATGAGGTGTGCGTGGTCGGATCCTATGAGCAGGGTCGGGGTGGCGCCGTCGATGAGCGGTATAGGTAGTTGACGTAGGTGCACGTATTTTTCCATCAGCTTGGGGATGGGGTAGGTGTACTGTGACAGGCCTATGTCTTGGCTGGTGAAGGCGTTAGTAATCCTATACTGCTTCTCGGGCTGCCCGACTGCCGCTATCGTGAAGGAGACATTTTCACCCTTTATGGTCTTCAGGTCTCTTCTTATAGTACGGATTGTCATTGTTTCTTCGCTCCCCCGCAGACCCAGCCGGGCTGCGGCGGATGCGAGGAGGAGAGTCTTTTCTGACCCATCGTCCAGGACGGCGTAAGTGTCCATGACCTTGTCCTCGTAGCTTAATATCACTCGGACCACTTTCAAGAGCACTCGGGAGCTCCCGCTGCTGGCGGGGTCGATATACATGACGTTCACTCTCAAGCTGCTTGGGGGTACGAGTTTCTTCTTGTTGCTGTCATGTAAGACATCCAAGTGGGCGCCGTCGCACTTGCTGCATTTCTTCTTTAAACGGCACTCGGCTGCCATATGGCTGCGCGCGCAGCGGAAGCAGCGGCGGTTGGCTTTGATCCACTGACTCACCTCGTCAGCGGTCATCTTCTTGAAAGTGTCACATTGAGACAGCCAATGTTCCTTTTCACAGTACTGGCATACAATCTTCCACTTCTCTTTCGTCGAGGGGGTGTTGTGGTTCCTGTGCTGCGGTACTGACTCGGCTTGGTGCATAACGGTCACCGACCGGCGGTTATCATTAGATCTCCGAGGTCCATCTCTTGGGCTTGGTCCACTCCACACGAACGTATCAAGTCGTAGGCTGCTGACTTCCCTCGCTAGGAAGGCGGCCAGGTCTAGGAGGGATGGCTCGGGACCGTCGGGATCACGGTGGTCTCTCTGCCGCCGAAATCGCTCTTGGCGGGCTGGAGGGAGCTTCTCTAGTATTCGTTCCACATTAGAGTTAGCATAGTTCATGTCTCCCTTTCTCCTTTTGGGACCCCAGCATCCCTACCAGGGATTGTACCTTGATAGAGAGGTCATCCAATGCTCTATTGTCTTTGGCTGGGGGGAGACGGTCGATATTTCTTATTTCTTGTATCACGTAGTCCCATATGCGTCCATAACGCTGGTCGAGGGCCACTAGAGCCGCGGAGTATGGGGTGCTTGAGTTGGAATATGCCAGCGCTATATTATGCGCTCTGGGCACCTTGAGATGCTTGAGGAGGATGGCATATTTGTACGACTCATCAGGGACGTCGGACATCATAGTCTCTAAGCACATCCGTAATTCCGTGTACTGTGCTCTGTCCTCGTGCGTAAAGTCTGGGAACGTCGGTGTGCCAAGGTACGATGCCATGGATGGCTGGCACATTGGTGAGCATAGGGGAAGAGGCCTCCTGGGCGAGTCTCCCCGTATGTGTTGTCGTGGGCTGGTACTTGGTGGGTACCAGAGGCCGGGTACCCAGGTGCTGCTCCTCGGTGCTGACTGTGCGTCAAACTCACCCGTGAGTTGAGTCGGGGGTTTGTAGCGCAGTGACTCGGGGGTGAAGTCTGGGCTGTACTGGGCCTCCTGGTCCTGAGTACGTTGCTGCTGGTGGGCTTGACTTTCCTCCTCTTCCTCTTCTAGGTCCTGAAGTCTTCTATTCAGTCTCTCGGCGGCGTAGGCCGGTTCTTCCCGGTTGCTGGGTCTCGTATGGACCGGTCGGGGAGGGGGTTCGGAGACGTAGATAGGATCCTTCTGTTGGCCGGGTTCCGGGTCACTTGGTCGGGTAGGGGAAGGTGCCCTAGACCCTTGTCGTGATGATGTCCTGGAGCTCCGTGCGGAGAGAGGGGGTGTCGCCCTGGCAATCAATTGTTCTATCATCTGCGCCTGCAGCCGGTCGCGCTCTGCTTCGCGCTGGGCGTGGGCGGCGTCGCGCTCTGCTTCGCGCTGGGCATGGGCGGCGTCGCGCTGTGCATTGGCGGCGTCGCGCTGTGCATTGGCGGCGTCGCGCTGTGCATCGGCGCGGCCTCTTTCAATGTTCTCTTCCGTCTGAAGGCGTCTGGTCTCCAGTCTTATGCGGTCGTCTTCACTCCTTTGTTGCGCCTGGAAGCGCTCTCGCTCGGTTGCAGAGTGTTCGCGTTCACTAAGGGCTTGCGCTTGGAGTTGCTCGTGAAGGCGCTCTCGTTGGTCTGCAGATTGTTCGCGCTCGCTCGTCTGTTGAGCCTGAAGGCGCTCTCTTTCCATGGTAGAGTGTTCGCGCTCACTTAATTGTTGCGCCCGGAGGCGCTCTTGTTCCATGGAAGACTGTTCGCGCTCACTAAGCGTCTGTGCTTGAAGTCGATCGCGTTCACCCTGAAGTCGATCGCGTTCGGTGGAGGCTGTCAGGGTGGCGATGAAGGCTTGTGCCAGTATCTGGTCCGCCTCGCTGGGGGATGATACTGACGGAGGTGATCGGCTTCTGACAGTGCTCGTTGGAGATCTGTTCTCCTGGCGCGCCTCGAGGTCCATCTCCTGGGCGCGCTTCTCTTGTGGTGGTGTGTCGGGTTCTGTCCCTGGAGCGCTTTCTTTATCCTGGAGCTCTCCGGGGACTATCCCGTTGACGTTGTCTGGGGGTATAGTCATGTCATGTCCCCCCTGGTCCCCCCCGTGAGCTTGGTCAGTTTCGTTAGAACCCACTGGGGTCTCTACTGGCAGGGTCGCCTGGTCGGTAGGATTTGACATGCTTTGACTATCCGCTTTATCCGCATTTAACGTCTGTTTAAAGCTAGGTATTAGAACGACAGCGTATTCCTCCAGATAGGGAGGTGGCTGACGTTTGCGCTGCGGGCGTTCTAGCTTGGGAGAGCCGCTTGGGGAGTGTTCACCGCTGGCCATGGTTAATATCAATATTATATTAGATATTACACTGATACCCTCCGGCTCGAAGGACCAATTGTAACTGAGGGGTACAATTCCCTGACTGTATTAAAGAGTATGATATATTAAACCACTACTAGTTATGTACTTTAATTACTGGCCATACAGTACATGAATATATATGGTGAACACCCACACAAGAATACGGCATTGACACATAAAGTACTATTTAGAGGGTATTTATTATTATTAAGCAACGTTAGGTTACAGATTGAGAATTAGGCTCGCGCTTGTAAGGCGAAGAACACACGTAAAGTAAGTCAAGAGCGTAAGTCAATGAGAATAGTATGAATACTAGGATGGGTCTAAACTGACGCCACCTGTGGTATAGCAATTACATAGGGCACACTAGTACCAGCTGGAGACACTGGGGGGTTCCCTCCGGGTGTAAGGCCGGCCGGGGTAGAGGAATGTTCGGGTACAAAGTCTGGGTCAACGAGGAATAACGAGGTTCCAGATACAGGAGCCAGTGCATGTACTCCCTTGATCAGTAGACAAAGCAACAGCTATAATCCAGTATGCTCGACAGCATGGAAGACAGCTAGCCAGCCTCTTCCTAGAGGCGGGCTCGAGTGATGATCCTCACGGGGGGTAGATCCCAAACGACAGTGGGGTCGACGGTTCTCTGCTCCAGCAGTCACGGTCCCAAAGCAATATAATCCAACCAGAAATGGTTCTGCAGTCGCCGGTGTAGGTTCTCCGGTGTACATATCCAACGGTTCTCGTCTAGGACTCCTCGGGTGGGGGCACGAGTTTAGGCCGCCCAGCCTGGATAAGTGCACTAGCTATATACACAACGAACCGGTGGTAATGCTGGTCACTGAAGAACGGTAGCCGCACGATACACTATAAATGATAGACTATTACTTCACATTAGAATAAGTCGAACTCAACGTTACTGCTTTAAACTCTGACACTTTAGCAATCTATTCGCACGCGGTTCTCAAGGCTCTATTTAGAGGCAAAGTTGCTCACTCCACTGCACGTTGTCTCGTGGTGAAGGCTTTACTAGTAATGAACGAATTGCTGCTGTTTACACCTGCGCCGTATTTATACGTAAGGTGAATTATCTAGTGCCAACCTCAGTTCTGTCTCGTATTACTGCGCAGACTCTGGACATGTTGAGACATGCCCGGAGTTGCCTTTGAACTTGCCGTTGGGGGCTTGGTCGTTGGCGCCTAGGGGTCGCTGTCCAATAGGAGAGCGAATATTACTCTGGTTTGTACCCAGGTAAAGGGATATTCCGTGTATATATACAAATAATATACAAGGGATATCAAACGATATACAAATATTATACAAGGGATCTCAAGCAATAAATATATATATTCGGTTTAATCAACTACTAAACAACTACTACTATTATTAATACCACTACTAGTACTAGTACTATTACTACTACTACTACTACTACTACTACTACTACTACTACTACTACTACTACTACTACTACTACTACTACTACTACTACTACTACTACTACTACTACTACTACTACTATTATTATTAATACCACTACTAGTACTACTACTACTACTACTATTATTAATACTACTACTACTACTACTACTACTACTACTACTACTACTACTACTACTACTACTATTATTATTATTAATACCACTACTACTACTACTACTACTACTACTACTACTACTACTACTACTACTACTACTACTACTACTACTACTACTACTACTACTACTATTATTATTAATACCACTACTAGTACTACTACTACTATACTACTACTACTACTACTACTACTACTACTACTACTACTACTACCACTACTACCACAAGTACTACTACTATTATTAGTTATTAATAGTACTATTACTATTCCTGTAACATTTAGAATTGACTTCAAGGTCCTTCTCCTTACATACAAAGCTCTAAATGGACAGGGACCTAGCTACATCGCCAACACTCTAATAAATTACAGGCCAGCAAGAACACTGCGATCATCAGCTGCTGGACTACTAGAGGCTCCCAGAAACAGTCAAAAGAGGATCGGTAATGTAGCCTTTATCAACTATGCCTCAAAACTATGGAACAAACGACCCCAAAACATCAGGGAAGCCAACTCGCTAGACATCTTCAAAAGACAACTTAAAATCTCTTTGCTCAGGCATTTAAATGAAACATCAGGGATATGCTGACACAAATTGTACTTTACCTGCACCATTCTTACCCTACCTACGTTTATACAATAATAATAAAAAAAAAATATATATATCTAACCCTAACTAACCTTACTGTCATGCACTTGTCCTAATAAACTAACCTACACTGTAACACGCAAAACACTTTGATGAACATTGTTACTCAGCTGATAGAGTTGTACCCTTCCTGATGACCTGTCGTACAGAACTTGTAAGTCGCTTTGGATAAAAGCGTCAGCTAAATGACTAAATGTAAATGTAATGTATACACTTCCTATCAAATTCATGTTTCGGTTCTATGCACTGTAATTTTAAGAGCACTGCTCTGTTGTAATTCAAAATTTAACAATTTATCACACTTTTTACTTCTTACTGATGCACTTCTCTGTTGTATGTTAAATACCCTGTTGTATGTCCGTTCTATTTAATCATTTGTAGCCTATTTTTAAACTGAATCCAACCGCACTTTGTTTTTACTCTGTCTATTCTATTTTTATTATTTGTATTACTGAATGAAACTGTAAACAGAAAGGCCTATTGGGATGCTAGATCCTAATGTGAAACACTGTGATTTACCTTACCCTGCTACCTCTCTATATTTTTTATGCTCGCTTATGCCTGTATTTTTTACTGTTGTGAAGCACTTTGAACTGCAACTTTTGTATGAAAAGTGCTATACAAATAAAGTGTATTATTATTACTATTGCTACTACTACTACTACTACTACTACTATTACTACCACCACTACTACCACAACTACTACTACTACTACTACTACTACTACTACTACTACTACTACTACTACTACTACTACTACTACTACTACTACTACTACTACTACTACTACTACTACTACTACTACTACTACTACCACTACTACCACAACTACTACTACTACTACTACTACTACTACTACTACTACTACTACTACTACTACTACTACTACTACTACTACTACTACTACCACTACTACTACTATTACTACTATTACTGCTACTATTACTACTATTACTACTATTATTACTATTACTACTACTACTACTATTACTACTATTACTGCTACTATTACTACTA
>NC_140168.1:142761950-142846950 GCF_963971535.1 Notolepis coatsorum | reverse complement strand
CCATTTCACTACCACACTACCAAAGGGTTAACCCTTTCACTGCGACAATACAGAAGGTTTATACCCTTTCACTGCCACATGACAAAGGGTTAACCCTTTCACAACCGCACTACAGAAGGTTAACCCTTTCACTACCACACTACAGACGGTTAACCTTCTGTAGTGTGGTAGTGAAAGGGTTAACGGGTAAATTCATAATTTACATTTACATTTAGTTATTCAGCTGATGCTTTTATCCAAAGCGACTTACAAGTTCTGTACGACAGGTCAGCAGGAAGGGTTAAACTCTTTCAGCTGAGTAACAATGTTCATCAAACAGTGCTGAAACTTGGGAACTTGGGTGCTGCAGTCTTGAGTGTATAGTAGTAGAGACATGTTAGTATAGTAGGTAGTAATATAGGCAAGATAATTAATTAGTGGAAGAGTGCATGATAGTAGAAGACAGTAAGAAGGTTTTTTAGTTTTTTTCTTTCTTCATTCTTCCTTCCTGTAGGAGCCAAATCCTATGATGATAAATTGTATCTTTATTGCCCCATTAGACATATAGTTTATTATGGTATTTGTGCTTTGTGTTTATTAATATATGTCATAATGAATTCCAAGATGGAGACTTACCTGTCAGCTCCCCTTTTTTCCCACGTCCCCCCTAACCACTCCTATAACATGGCAGGTAATTTAGAGTTCAGGTAGGCCCAGGTAGAGCGGTACCATATAGTTTTTGACCGCACTTAATTCGCACTTAATTCGCACTTAATTCGCACTTGATTGACAGTTTACGTTCATTTACAAAACCCTTTTTGTTTGTTTTATAGTGGTAGGCAGCTATTGGGGCTGTTGTGATTCGCTTTCCAATAAATCCCGTTTGTTTTGACAAAGTACATCGGATCAGCTTTCTTTTGGACTGCAATTCGGAGCGTGTTGGACTAACAACGCATTACATGGAGCCTTAAGGCAACTGTGGTTTGTAGGATTGCCTTTACACTTCCTTTTTTGGGGGCCTGGCTGTCGGGAGATGAAATAATATGAAATATATTAAATGTTTTTGTATTGAAGTCTTGTTTTTCACAGGGCATGCAAGTGCAGCCGCCAGTTCAGTGTTGCTATGTGTTTCTTGCTAGTATGGTCATGAAATTGGTATGAAACTTTGCTCTAAGTGGTATTAAAAAGGTCTTAAAAAGTATTGCAGACTCTGTAGAACCGCAGCTGTGAAGTAAAAGCTGTTTCCCCGAGGGGCTTAATAAAGGAATATCTTATTTTATCTTATCAATGTGGGGTCTATTCACATACACTCTTGTTTGGAACTTCATTAGCCCGTTGTAAACTGAAATATATACTGTATATAATCTGTTTTACTCCTGTGTTTACAAACATCACCAACGTAAACAAACCTTTTACAGCCACAAAATACAGCATAATGTGTTTAACCAGTTTTCTTGTCCCGTCAATGTGTTTTATGAGCTTCACTATATGAAGGTTAAATTAAATCAAGTCCTTCCTGGTCTAGTTTTCCCCGTTGAGGCCGAGCAGGAGGTCAGGGTGGAACTGTGGGGGGAGTTCAGCCAGATGGACGGGACTGTGCTGGACATCAGGCCTGCTGGACAACAGCCACTGCTGCTGCTGGTGGCCAGTAATAACACGAAGGTACACACACACACACACACACACACACACACACACACACACACACACACACGCACACACACACACACACACACACACACACACACACACACACACACACACACACACACACACACACACACACACACACACACACACACACACACACACACAAGTCATTTGCTTGCAGGAAGCTGGAATCGGCTGGGAAAGGTTGTTTTTCAAAATTTCAACGCTCATTGAGAGCTTTGGATGCCCTCTCCTCATATGACTACAACTGGCGACGCACAGCTAATTCGAAATGGCGGATATTTGCTATATTATTAAGACATTCCATAAACTAAAATCTCACTAATAACACTTTAACCTATTGGTAAACAAACGTATTGCTGAAAATATACACTATGACATATGTTGTGACATGGTTAGGGTCTTTACTCTTGGATACATTTGAAAAGGAAATGCTACTTAATGTCATACAGTCTGGAAAGATTGATTTATGACGTGATGTCATCTGCAGTTTAAACGAGCTAAAGAGGTTAAAACTTACAAACGGCATATTCTCTGCATCTGATAACAGCAGGTGCAATCTTTATTGATTTAACTAAAGCATTTGATCTATTCGATCACTATCTTCTCTTGGACAAACTGTATTATATTGGTCTTTCAATGCTCTACTGTAGTTTAACTCCTATCTTCACAACAGAAAACATTGTGTTGCAATACAAGGTGAATGAATGAATGAATGAAAACTTTATTAACAGATTGCAGAATGGGTACAGTACAGTACAGCTCAATACATACAATTGTTAAGGGGATGCAGACCAGAGAAAGACTTTCGTCTTGTTTACATCAGGGTCCCCCATTTTCAATTCATCGTAACATATATGACATACATGACATACAGATAGACAGTACTGCTACATCTATACATTTATGACATACCAGATTTGCAATTACAGTACTGTTTGTGATACAAAAAGAGTCCAAAAAGAAAAGAGTATATACATTAGGCGTGGAAACAGTACATTGGATTGGGTAGGTGGGGGTGGGGGGGGACTGTACATTGGAGGTGGTTGGGTGGGTGGGGGGGTGGGTAGGAGTGGGGGGGGGGGGTTGGGTAGGAGTGGGGGGGGGGGGGGGGGGGGGTTGGGTAGGAGGGGTGGGTGGGGGACACTGTACAACTGTACAAACAACACTGTACATTGGATTATTGACAAGACCATACTTGGTAATTTACTGTACATTGGAGGGGGTTGTGTTCGGACATTTACAGGGGCCAGTTTCGAGTTGCAGACTCCCTTATGTGTTTTTTGAGAGTGTTTTTGAAAGTGGGTAGTGATTCACATTCCTTTACAGCTTTGGGTAGGGCGTTCCACATTGATGTGGCATAATTGCGAAATGTGTTTAGTCCCTTGTTTGAGCCGAATCTGGGTTTAACATGATTTGTGGAGCTCCCTCTGGTGTTGTTATCGTGGTATTCACTGACCTTTGGGAAGTATTTTGTCATGTACATGGGTACCTTGGTCGTGTAGTGTATCTTGTAGACCAGGCCCATTGCAAGTTGCTGTACTCTGTCGTCTACTCTAAGCCATCCTAGGTTGTCAAAGTGGGCAGGGGTGAGGTGGGTTCTAGGAGTAAGGTCAAGCAGTAGTCTGACCAGTTTGTTTTGAGATGTTTGTAATTTTGTTTTTAGCGCCTTTGAGGTGCTTTGGTACCAGGAGGTGCAAGCATAGTCGTAGTACCCTTGAATGAGTGCTCCTGCTAGAGTCTTCAGGGTATTCTTGTTTACCAGTGAGGAGATCCGGTACAAGAATCGAGTTCGTTGGTTGACTTTTTTTATTACATTGGATGCCATTTTGTCACAGGAAAGATTTGCCTCTAGGATGGAACCCAGGTAGGTAATATCTTCTTTCCTTGTGACAATATTGTCACCCACTGTAACTGAGAAGCCGTCGGTCTTGCTGAGTTTGTTATTTGAACCGAAGAGAATGGACTCTGTTTTGCCCATGTGTAATGATAGTTTGTTATCAGCGAGCCATATGCAGATTTTGCCTAGTTCTGAGCTGAGGGTTTTTTCAACCTGTAACTTGTTCTTGTCAGAGACCAGCAGGGCTGAGTCGTCCGCAAACAGGAACAAGTTGCAGTCACAAGCTGACGACATGTCATTTGCATAAATTAGGAACAGTAGCGGACCTAGTATGCTTCCTTGTGGAACACCACAGTTTACTGTGAGGGGGGGGGGGGGTAGGGTACCGTTTACCTCCCCACCATCTGCTCTCTCCCCTCCAGGTAGGATTGCATCCAGCTCACTGATAGACTATCAAAACCAATTGCTTTTAGCTTGTCAATCAGAATGGTGTGATTGACAGTGTCGAAGGCTTTTTGTAGGTCCAGCATGACCATGCCGCAGTATTTGCCCGCGTCCACCTCTTGTTTGATGTGGTCGTTTAAATAGAGAAGGCATGTGTCAGTGGAGTGGGATGTTCTGAAGCCAGATTGGAATTCGTAGATTAGATTTTTTTCCGCAAGGTATTTTTCGACCTGTTCGTATACAATTTTTTCCATGACTTTCGAGATGGAGGTAAGGATAGAAACAGGGCGGTAGTTGCCTGGGTCTAATTTACTGCCTTTTTTGTGCAGAGGGGTCACTCTCGCAATTTTGAAGTCCTTGGGGACGTGTCCCTGTTTTATGGAGAGGTTTATTATGTGTGTGATGACTGGGGTGATGGCGGCTGCTGAGTCTCTGAGGAATTTGGAGGGGATGTTGTCATGGCCAGTGGCCTTGTTGGGTTGGAGGGCGCTCAGTTTTTTGAGTACCTCATCTGTTGTTACCATTTCCAGTTTGAAGTCGTCTTTGTGGACCCCTAGGTTCTTGTAGTATGCTACTATGTGTTCTACCCCATAATGCCCTGAGTGGGAGGGTAACAATTCAAATCTAACAGTGCAGCAACGAGGTGTGCCGCAAGGCTCAACTTTAGGTCCACTTTTGTTTTCTATTTTCATCAATGACCTTCCTTAAATTTTTTCTGAATGTAGTGTTCAACTCTACGCAGACGACGCCGTTTTTTTTACACATCACAAACTAACTTGTCAAAAATCAAACTTCAATGGTCTTCAATTCTGGCTTGCAGCTAACAAATTCATTCTCATATTGCTGCTGGCGGGACAAAACCTCATAACTAATTTTTTTTTTTTTAATATAAATCAACTCCGTAGATCATCCTCCATATGTGTGTGTGGGTTTTACAAAGTTTAAACAATGGGAAAGCAACCGATCATCTGTCTAAACCTCCTAACTCTATTCACCCTCAAATCTGTGTTTGTTTTTTTCATCTGCTGAAAAGTTGGGTTTTTGGAGTTATGAGGTTTTGTCCCGCCAGCAGCGATGCAATGCTCTTTGGTACTTCTCAGAATGTTAAATCTAAAACAAAAGATCGATCTTAGAATATTACTTGTCTTGACGGTACATCACTGCTTAGAGTTGAACACTTCAAATACCTTGGCGTCTGGCTTGACCAACAACTATCATTAAAATGTTATATAGATAACATCATGAGGAAAATGTACTTCAGTATGGGTGTTCTTTACCGCAACAGAAATAGTTTCACATTTACGGTTAGAAAAAAGCTAATTTCACAACTCATACTACCCTTGTTCCTCTTAACACCTGTAAATCTGTAAGGGCAACCTAACAAGAAAAGATGCCAGTGAGGGAATACTGGGTGAAGCTCTTTCCAACGCGTGATGCTTGTTGATAATAAAATGATGTCTTCTCCTTGGTTACTGTTGAGAGTTTTTATTCCTACTTGCAGTGTGGACAAATATAAGCATACAAAATAAACCCAAAAAGTGACTCAATATAACTGAAAACAAAACAAACGAGCACAGTAAAAAGATAGTGTGTCTTCCCTGTGATAATTACCCAATTTCCCTGCCGCTGCACACCTGTGAACACATACATATAGACCTCACCTGAGCGCACATGAGCCCCGCCTCCTGTGCCCACTGCCAGCTAATTGGTCAACACTTTCATGGTGACATGGTGCCTTCATACAATAACATAACGTCAGAAAATCATTAAATTGGCTACAACACCCCGGCCCCCAATTGATACTATATAAACATGTAACAATTCAATGCATGCAAGTGATTGTAGCCAAGTGCGTAGTCCGCGTTGATATTTAATTCGTAATGTCCAAAGTTCATGTAGTCCGAAGGAAAACAGATACTAATCTAATTAGCTTCCAAAAGAAGACAGATCTTGGCGATAGTTCAAAGTTCATGTAGTTCATAAAGTTCATGTAATCCAGTAGGGTTGGTAACCCCAGTAATAGAAAATTGGCTTCAGTCCATTCAGCGTCCAATAGAAGACAGGTCTTTGTGATGGTTTGCTCCAGGACGTTGTACTTGATCCGGACATTCAAACTGCACAAGTCCATGTCTGACAGGATCCACGAGGCGCATTAGAGTCCGCTACCATGGAAACGTCTCCTATGAAAAGTTCATCTTGTTCTTTGGCCACCGTTGTCTTTGTCTTTTCCTCGCTGTCATCCCTCTTGTCCGACAGCTCCTGTTTCCTTTTCTTTTCCTAATTAGAGTCAACTGACATTGTCTTTACGTTCCTTGTGTTCCTTGTGTGTGTGTAGCATCCACAGAGTCTCTTGCCTTTGTTGTGTTTCTCCAGGGAGTCTTTCCTCTCTTTAGCCATGTCAAATATGCCCTTTTTCCTCCTTCTTCTCTTTATGGTCTTTCTCTTTTGTTTTTTCTGTTGGGAAGTGGTTCAGTTCATCCTGACCAGGTGTTGAGTCTTTCCTATGGGAGTCAGAGAGGCCTGGAGAATCACTTAACTTAGCTACACAGCGTTTGTGGGATTTGTATTCCTTGTACTCCTTCACAGGACCGTCCCAACTGTCGTTCCCGTAGAGGCAGGAATCAAAGAAGGGTTCTGAGGCCCACCTGTCGTGGTGGTCATCGGAGGCACTGAGCTTGGTATCTTCCATGTTCAGGAAACAGTTGTTGACGTCGTAACCTTTATGTTTCGGCTCCCCCTTTGGTGCCTTTTCATTTTTAGATTTCTCCTTCTCCTCCCTGGTGTTCTTCTCCTTGTCCATCTGCAGATGTTTCTCCTCGTTCTGTTCACTTTTCCTGTCAGCCTTTGAGGAGGACTTCTCCTTGGACCTTTTCTCCTCTTTGTGAGCCTTAGGTTTCTCCTCCTTGAGCTTGTCTCTCTCTTTGAGGGTCCTTTCCTTCTTGGCTGATTCTTTAACTTTCTTAATTTTCTCCTTCTTCGCCGTTCTCTGCAGCTCTTTCTCAGAAGACCAGTCCTCGTCCTCAGGTTCCATTTTTGAAAGCCGCTCCTTTGACTTATCTTTCTGAGAAATGGAGATGCGGTTGGCTGTGATTGTGGGGCAGCTAATCCCACTCTCATTGCCTCCTCTCAATGGTCCGTTGACAACCCATCCCAAAAGGGTTCTAACAGCGTAAGGTCCTCTACTCCTGCTGTTTATCACCTCCCATGGCTCCATTGCTTCTGGAGTGTTCGTTCCAATTAACAGCTCCACATCAGCATTGATAGTAGGAATGTCTACAGTGTTCAAGTACGGCCAAGCCCACAAGTCTTCCTGTCGTGGGATGTTATTGCGAGTTACAGGCATCTTACGTTGTGTGTACACATCAGGCAACTCGATGTAGGCGTCACCATTTAGTGCAGCGACCTCTAGTCCTGAGATGACATGACTGTTGACAAAACTCTCTTTGTTCATTGTTTTCATTAGGAATCTAGTGTTCCTTCCTCTCACATTGAGCTTCCTCATCAGTTGTTCAGAGCAGAAAGTGGATGAACTGCCGGGATCTAAGAATGCATACGTTTCTAAGACTGTGTTGCCTTTCTTTGCCTTGATCTTGACAGGCACAATAGACAAGATGCAATTCTGTGCTCCGGCCCCTATGTGACCACAAGTTTTGGGAGTGGTGACTTGACTCATTCTGTTTTCATCTCGTGTGTCATCTTGTCGTTATCTTAGTTCTTTCCATTCCCTTTCATAAATATGTAGAATGGTAGGATGTCTTAGGTTACATATTTTACAAAACAGCCTACTATGGCACTGTGAACTTATGTGCCCGACATATAGACATCCAAAGCAAGCGCCCTTTCTTTTTAGAAAGTCTATTTTTTCACCATGCCGCTTCTTCTCCATTTTAGAACATGTTTCCAAACTGTGGACCTCTTCACATAGCAGGCAGGATTCTCTTATTGGTTTGTCTCTCTCCTCTTGATTGTCAAACTCAACAGGTGCCACAAATGTAGCAAAACTGCTTCCTCTCTCCTGCAGGCGCCCTTGTGAAGTTTTGTTTCCAATCTTTAACTTTGACATTGAGACAACAGTGTCTAGAATGTCCCCGTACAGTGGGTCAGATGCAATAGACACTTGTCTTTCAATGAAGGTGACAACTTCACTGAAACCTGCTTGACGATGGTGTCTCTCCTGGTATTCAAAAGCAATGTTTCTCCATCTGTCTCTGAGTTTGTAAGGTAGCTTCATGATTATTGCCCGTAGGTTTGATGGCATGTTCATCTCAGACATATAGCTGATGTCTTCCATGGCATTACAGCAGATGCGTAGAAATAACGAAAATGCCTGTAAGGCCTTGATATCCTCTGATTTTACAGGTACCCATCCAAACGCTCTCTCCATATATGCAGTGGCTATTTTCTGCTCATTTCCAAAACGTTCATGCAGAAGCGTTCTAGCCTTGTGATACCCCCTGTCGGATGGCATTATGTTGACAGCTCTTTACCAGCTCTTTAGGTTGCCCTCTAGTGTACTGCTCCAGGTAGTACAAGCAGTCCACACTGTTAGCAGCCTTTCCTTCCACGCCATGTTCAAAGGCTCTAATGAATGTGTTGTACTCAAAAGGGTTTCCATCAAAGATTGGTATATCCCTGGGGGGTAGTGATAAGGAAACTTGCTGTTGCACAAGTAATGCTGTAATGTCATTTTTCTTCTGCATGATCGTGAAGATATTGCCTTGATCCTCACTGCTTTGAATGGGTTGCTGCGGTGAATATACAGCATGGGGTAGGTGTTGAGATCGTTGTGGCATGCTTGCAGTGAGAGCACTTGGTTTTGTTTTGGTTCCTTGAGAAATGATTTCCTTGTGCCGGGTGGCTACAGTACTGAGCTGCTTGTATGGCTTTTGGTGTGATTGAGTTGGTCTTGCAGGTTTGCTGCCTCCTGTTGACATGACAGTCTGACAGTCTGACATTGATGGAATAAATTGTACAGCAGAGGGGTTGAGAGCAGCCTTTTCTTTTGACGCATAAGAGTTCATTCCATCTGTAACTCTGCTTTCAATGTCAGACCCTCTGTTCCTGAGAACATTCACCTTAGCTGTCTGAGCAGCAATTTGACTTTGTATTTGAAGCAATTGTCTTTTTTTCCTTATTTGTGCCTCCTGGGCTTCCATTTGTGCTTGCTGGGCTTCCATTTGTGCCTTTAATTGTACCTCCTGAGCTTCCATTTCATGACTTTCTTTTAACGCCATTTCCAATACCACGAGTGCCGCCACCTGATAATAAAATTATGTCTTCTCCTTGGTTACTGTTGAGAGTTTTTATTCCTACTTGCAGTGTGGACAAATATAAGCATACAAAATAAACCCAAAAAGTGACTCAATATAACTGAAAACAAAACAAACGAGCACGGTAAAAAGATAGTGTGGCTTCCCTGTGATAATTACCCAATTTCCCTGCCGCTGCACACCTGTGAACACATACATATAGACTGCACCTGAGCGCACATGAGCCCCGCCTCCTGTGCCCACTGCCAGCTAATTGGTCAACACTTTCATGGTGACACGGTGCCTTCATACAATAACATAACGTCAGAAAATCATTAAATTGGCTACAACACCATCTATAAACACTTATACAACGGCATGCAAATTTCTCGATTCTGATTGGCTGAAACAGTCAATTTCCACGTATGTATCTGTCACAATTGCACGTTCTTGGTCCCAGGACCCGCACACAACCGAACCACTATCACTCCGCGTGCGACTTTAAAAAAAAAAACAAGATGGCGGACAATAATCTTTACAAATGGATATGTTGATAGCGTCATAACGACTAAATAAAAACCAATTCTGTCACGGCGAATGTCTTAGTCTCTTACACAATGTTGGATTGTGTAATCTATGGGTCATGAGTCATTGTGGAACAAAAGAAAAATCGCGGATTGATTGATTGATTATTTGCAATTTTCTTTTAATTTTTCTTCCTTGCCCTGACTGCAGAGCTCACTCTCTCACACTGTCTGCCCCCCCCCCCACACACACACACACACACACACACACACACACTCCTGTCTGCAACGGCGGAGGAGAGTCAGACTGAGAGAGAGCTGGGTGCTGCGCTGTTTTAAGTGAGCATGGCCTATTGAATTGATTGATTGGTTGATTGCTAATTTTATTACTGTACGCCTGGTTTCCAACTGGCCCTACCCCTTAGTATTAGGTTATACCCCTTATTGGCGCCGCTCTGATGGCTGCCTTTCTGATCGCTCCGACGAGACTGTGCTTTATTTTGTTAATTTTTATAGTATTAGGAGTTTTATTTGCACCAACTGTTGGTGCATTATATGTGTATGACCGTCAGTCAATCATTGACATTGGATTAAGAAAAACTTACCGTTTGGATTGCTCTCTGGATCGGATCGCTGAACAGCAGAAATGGCCCGCCGAGATCCTTTGTTATGCCGGCCATGGCCAAGACGCCAAGAAGCCGCCGCGAAGACGAGGAAAGAGAGCCGGGGTCCGGAACAGACTGAGGTCCAAACGACACAGAACCACATTGCCCAGCATATTGTTGGCCAATGTGCAATCGATAGGAAACAAATTGGACGACATCAGAGCAAGGATCCAATTCCAGAGGGACATTCGGGATTGTAACGTCCTCTGTTTCACAGAAACTTGGCTGAGTCCAGATGTCCCGAACCACGCAATAGAACCGGCAGACCATTTCTTCGTTCTCCGCAAAGACCGGACGGCAGAAGAGTCATTAAAGAAGAAAGGAGGCGGCATTGCCTTCATGATAAACAAGGAGTGGTGCGATGTAGGCAACACAAAGGAAATGTCTAACCACTGCTCCCCAGACCTGGAGTTTATCACGATAAAATGTCGACCCTTCTTCCTCCCAAGAGAGTTAACGTCCATCATCCTCATCGGAGTGTACATTCCACCACACGCGAACACTGAGGTCGCACTTTCAAAACTTCACGACGAGGTAAACAAACTCCAGGCAGCTAACGTTGACGCGGCCATTTTGGTCTTGGGGGATTTCAACAGCGCGCGTCTTAAAAAGGTGCTGCCGAATTTCTATCAGCATGTGACCTGTCCCACCAGAGGCGAGAACATATTAGACCATGTATACTCGCAATTTAAGAATGGGTACAAGTCACAGGCTCTTAGTCCATTCGGTAAAAGCGATCACGCTGCAATTTTTCTTTTGCCTAAGTACAAACAGTCTCTCAAGCGAACGCCGGTGGTCTCGCGAGAGGTTAAGCGTTGGGCCGTGACGTCAGTGGAGTCACTCCAAGCAGTGCTGGGAAGCACAGAATGGAGTGTATTCCGTGATAACACAGCCAATATTAACGAATACACCGAAACGGTGATTGACTATGTCTGTACTCAGGTAGAAGTAATAATCCCCACCACCAAAATTAATATCTACCCAAATCAAAAGCCCTGGGTAGACAAATCCGTCCGTGAGGCTCTGAAAGTGCGCACATCAGCATACAACACCGGGCTGGTGACAGGCAACATGGAAGAACACAAGATGGCAAGATACAACGTCAGGAGAGCAGTAATAGAGGCAAAACGGCGTTACAGGGATAAAGTTGAACTTCAGTTTGAACAGGCTGACTCTAGAGGCATGTGGCAGGGCCTCAGAACAATGACAGACTACAAAGGAACCCCCCTCAAACTGAACAGTGACATCTCCTTAGCAAATGATCTCAACTCCTTCTATGCGAGGTTTGAGGCTGTGAATAACAACACCAGCCTACAAACCACGGCAATGGGGGGGGGGGGGGTCTGCTGATGGAGACTCAGTGTTCAGGGTAACAGAGCATGAGGTGAGACGGATCTTTAAAAAAGTGGATATCAGGAAGGCAGCAGGACCGGACGGCATCCCCGGCCGCGTCCTAAAAGTCTGTGCCGACCAACTGGCCCCGGTATTCACTGACATCTTCAACCTGTCCTTGGAACAGGCCGTCATCCCCACCTGTCTGAAGAAGTCCACCATCATCCCTGTACCCAAAAAATCTACGCCCGCTTGCCTCAACGACTACCGCCCTGTAGCCCTCACCTCCATAGCCATGAAGTGCTTTGAGAAGCAAGTGAAGGGCTACATCTGTTCCTCCCTCCCCATCAACCTGGACCCTCTGCAATTTGCATATCGCCCCAACAGGTCCACGGAGGACGCCATAGCCCATGTGCTGCACACAGCAGCATCACATCTGGACAAGAGGAAGGGGAACTATGTGAGAATGCTGTTCATCGACTACAGCTCAGCATTCAATACCATAGTCCCCTCCAAACTCATAGCCAAGCTCAGGGACCTGGGCTTGAACTATGACCTGTGCCAGTGGGTCCTGGACTTCCTGACGGGCAGACCCCAGGTGGTAAGAGCCGGCAACTGCACCTCCTCATCCATCACGCTCAACATAGGGGCCCCCCAGGGCTGTGTTCTGAGCCCCCTCCTCTACTCCCTGTACACACATGACTGCGTAGCACAGCGGAACAACAACACCATCATCAAATTTGCTGATGACACAGTAGTGGTGGGCCTGATCTCTGCCAACGACGAAAGGGCCTACCTGGAAGAGGTAGAGAACCTGTCACAGTGGTGTCAGGAGAACTGCCTCTCCCTGAACGTCAGCAAAACAAAAGAGATGATTGTGGACTTCAGGAGGTCGGGGGTCAAGGACTACAGCCCCCTCAGCATCGACGGGGCACCAGTTGAGAGAGTGAACAGTTTCAAGTACCTCGGAGCCCACATATCCGAGGACTTGACATGGACCACACACATTGACAGTGTTGTGAAGAAGGCACGACAACGCCTCTACTTCCTCAGGCGCCTAAGGAAGTTCCAAGTCAGTCAGAAGATCCTTAGGAACTTCTACTCATGTACAATAGAGAGCATCCTGACCGGCAACATCACCTCCTGGTTTGGGAATAGCACTGCACAAGACCGTAGCAGACTACAAAGAGTGACACGTTCAGCCGAACGCACAATTAGAGGGGGGCTTCCCACCCTCCAGAACATTTACAACAAGCGGTGCAAGGGGAAGGCTAAGAGAATTATTAAGGACTCGAGCCACCCGAACAACTGCCTCTTTGAACTGCTGCCGTCAGGCAAGCGATACCGGAGTCTTATGGCGAGCACAGAAAGACTCAGAAGGAGCTTCTATCCCCAGGCCATCAGGCTGCTAAACGAACAATAATCGCTAAACGAACAATAATCACTATGCAACAACCATCAAATGCACACAGCACACACACCCACAAGCACACACTCACTCAAACAAACAACACACTGCAGCACCCACTCTCCACACTTTAGATCACACAAACACACTTACACTTTATATTTATTGATAAAGGATTTGCACTACAACTCGTACACCTACTGTGAATTGTACCTAAACTGCACCTCGTCCATTTATGCCTTGCACTACATAGTATTGTATATTAGTACACTGCACAGTATTGTATATTGTATGGTAACTACGTCTACGAACATTGTACATATGTCTAAACTGAACACTGTGACCTCTTTTTTTACTTCTAATTTTTACTATGTTTTTATTTCATACTTATCTTGTCATGCACAGTCTCTGGAGCGCAACAGTAAGAAGCATTTTGTACAAAAGTATTCTGTACTTCTGTATGACAACTATTAAAGAAACTTGAAAACTTGGTTAAGTTTAGGCCCTCTACAGTAGGTTTAAAAAAATAAATAAAAAAATAGGGCAAAGAAAACTTTTTAATTTGTTTTACCTACTTTCTATAGAAGCATCTAAGAATGAAGTTCTATAGAAAGTAGGTCTGCATCCCCTTAACAATTGTGTGTATTGAGCCGTACTGTTGGTTGGATGTCTTAGTTGAAAGACAGTTGGATGTGTTAGTTGGTTGGATGCACTTCCGAGCTGCTTCCACATGGAGGCAATTTCTCTTTTTTGTTGTTGTGGGAACTACTTTTTGTGGCGGATGTTTTTTTCAATAAATCTTCGATTAATGTGTGTTTATTGTATAGCAATAAGGTTGGATGGATGTGGCAGTTGTATAAAAGCATTACACCACTTGCAGTCGTGATTTGTGAAAAATAAACCTGGTCTAACGACCACCCCTAGGCATGGTTTATTTTTCACAAACCACTCCTGCGCGTGATGTAATGCTTAAATAATGCAGATTTGTTCTTGGCTGTTCATATAACACTCATTGTACGAAAATCTCAACTTTCCTTCTCCCACAATAAGAAGACAACATTGGTATACAGTTTATTTTTAAATGTATTATTATTTTTAAATTTTTTAAATTTTAATACCAGAGTATGGTACCTTTCACTTCTAATTATCAACCTCGTCATTGTACTCAACACTTTTTTTCTGTTCCAAAAACCTTTAAATCAGCTGGTAAAAAATCGTTTATGTTTAAAGCTCCATCCGACTGGAATTGTCTACCTGTCCACATTCCCAATAAAGAAAATTTAAACAATGTAAAATACACTAACCGTCTTCTCCAGAGTCAGACAAGAAGGTAGATACCAATTTCCTCTCTGTGCGTTCACTAGAAAGCTAGCCGGCTGCAAGCTAGCCTAGCTTAGCAAAAATGAATGGAAGCGGATACACACCACTAGCCTAGCTTAAAACTCCGGAAGAGGTGTTTTTGGCCAATAGCTCGGCTAGCTGGTCCGTATCCACTTCCATTCATTTGTGCTAAGCTAGGCTAGCTTGCAGCCGGATAGCTTTCTACAGAACACACAGAGAGGAAATTGGAAGTCTTCTTGCCTGATTCCAGAGAAGAGGGTAAGTGCATGTCCCATAATGTTGGCGTGTTCCTCTAATTCAGGGATTTCCAACCTTTTTTGTCTCGGACCCCAATTTTAGATCTGAAATTTTAGAACATTGACATTTCTTTGCTAGTGGATACTTTATTAATAATGGATTTTAATGAAGAGTTGATTGATTGGTTGATAAATTGGTTTCATTGGTTGGTTTCACACCACATAAAAACTAAATGTATTTAAAAAAATATATATTAAATGATTATTTAAATGAGAATCTATTTTCAGGCAACCCCACTTGGGGTTGCGACCCCGTGGCTGGGAAATCCTGCTCTAATGTATGCTATTCATAAACAAATGCAAAGGTTGGGGCGCCCGAGTGGCGCACCGCATACAGCACTACAGTGCAACATGGCAGACCCGGGTTTGACTCCCGGACCCGGTGATCTTTGCTGAATGTCTTCCCCGGTCTATCTCCCATTCCTCCTCTCTCTCTCTCTCTCTCTCTCTCTCTCTCGCTCTCTACCGGACTTCCCGGTAGCAAAAATCAATAAAAACCTACAAAAACATAACTTGTCCGAAAGGACAAGTAACATTTTACAAATGCAAAGGTTAAGTGACAGTCCTGCTCAGTCCCATTTCTCTTTTTACAGGACGTCACACTCACCTCCGGCGAAGGCAGAATCACTCTGGCACACGACTTCGGCAGACTGGCGGTGGTCTTTCGGGAGGGTTTACTGCACGTGACCAAGGATGAGGGCTCCCCAACAGCCGTAACGCTGTCTATCACCACAACGTCTGCTCACCTGACCACCTGGAGACAAGCGCGCCTTGCCATTGGAGGGCTCCTAGGTGAGGTTACAAAGAAGTGACTGTGGTGTTTTTGTTGTTGTTGTTGCAGGCACCAATTATTATAGAAATACTATTGTGAATTACTATAGAAAAAACATAGCATTTGTGTATGTGTAACTAGGAGGGATATGAGGACTGTGAGTATGTGTAACTAGGAGGGATATGCGGACTGTGTATGTGTAACTAGGAGGGATATGAGGACTGTGAGTATGTGTAACTAGGAGAGATATGCGGACTGTGTGTATGTGTAACTGATTGATTGATTGAAAAGTTTATTAACAGATTGCAGAATGGGTACAGTACAGTACAGCTCAATACATACAATTGTTAAGGGGATGCAGACCAGAGAAAGACTTTCGTCTTGTTTACATCAGGGTCCCCCATTTTCAATTCATCATAACATATATGACATACATGACATACAGATAGACAGTACTGCTACATCTATACATTTATGACATATCAGATTTGCAAATACAGTACTGTTTGTGATACAAAAGTGTCCAGAAAAAGAGTGTATACATTTGATGTAGAAACTGTACATTGGAGGAGGTTGGGTGGGTGGGGTGGGGTTGGGTGGGTGGGTGGGGGCTGTACATTGGAAGTGGGGGGGGGGGGACACTGTACACTGTACATTGGAATACTGACAAAGCCATACTTGGTAATTTACTGTACAACTGGGTTAGGACATTTGTAGGGGCCAGTTTCGAATTGCAGTCTCCCGTAGGTGTTTTTTGAGAGTGTTTTTGAAAGTGGGTAGTGATTCACATTCCTTTACAGCTTTGGGTAGGGCGTTCCACATTGATGTGGCATAATTGCGAAACGTGTTTAGTCCCTTGTTTGAGCCAAATCTGGGTTTAACATGATTTGTGGAGCTCCCTCTGTTGTTGTGATCGTGGTATTCACTGACATTTGGGAAGTATTTTGACATGTACATGGGTACCTTGGTCGCGTAGTGTATCTTGTAGACCAGGCCCATTGCAAGTTGCTGTACTCTGTCGTCTACTCTAAGCCATCCTAGGTTGTCAAAGTGGGCAGGGGTGAGGTGGGTTCTAGGAGTCAGGTCAAGCAGTAGTCTGACTAGCTTGTTTTGAGATGTTTGTAATTTGTTTTTTAGTGCCTTTGAGGTGCTTTGGTACCATGAGGTGCAAGCATAGCCGTAGTACCCTTGAATGAGTGCTCCTGCTAGAGAGGAGGGATATGAGGACTGTGTGTATGTGTAACTAGGAGGGATATGAGGACTGTGTATATGTGTAACTAGGAGGGATATGCGGACTGTGTGTATGTGTAACTAGGAGGGATATGAGGACTGTGAGTATGTGTAACTAGGAGGGATATGAGGACTGTGTATATGTGTAACTAGGAGGGATATGCGGACTGTGTGTATGTGTAACTAGGAGGGATATGAGGACTGTGAGTATGTGTAACTAGGAGGGATATGCAAAAAGACACATTTAAATTGCCTTGTGTACATTGACAATAAAAATCTATCACTACTGTACTTATGTGGTAAATCTCTATAGTGTATATGACAAAACACAGGAATACCACAGGTTTTTACTATAGTTCATTTTCATATGGGATGCTATGTTAACCCCGTAATGGCACATTACGATCAATTCTGCGAAGGCCAAAAGCAGGCAACTGCTAATGTGCTTAGATATATATATATATATTTTTTTTTAAATCTGAATAGGCAACCCTTCATTCACAATAAATGTATAAATCTGTCATGGTGAGAACAGTGAAAAGGCAAATCAACAGTTACAAAGTTTCACAGTATGACAGACACATGTGTACAATGCAAAGCAAATACACAGCAGACCATGCATCACCTTACGTATACACGCTTAGTGTAACTGAGGGGTACAATTCCCTGACTGTATTGATAAGTATGGTATCATTAAACCACTACCGCTTTATGTACTTTAATTACTGGCCATACAGTACACGATATCTAAGTATGATGAACACTTTCCCACATATGAAATCAGGTCCACACAAAGGTAATAGTCAAATATTTAATATATAGCAAAAGGTACATATAATAATTACTTATTACATTTATGATTTGAATTGAATGCTCTTGTAAGGCAAATGAGTACTCGTATGCAAATCAACACTGAATGTCCAATCTCTGGTTACACAGGAAGCAAGTATACAACCTGGCTCTTAGGGGATTATAGCGATGGTCACTTAATGATTATAGCTGGATAATATACTGAAGGGGTCCCGCCGGTTGTAAGCCAGTAGGGGGGGTAGGAGAGCCGTCGGCTGTATCCCGTCTGGTCAACGATTTCCAGGGAGAATTCAGGTACAGAAAACAGTGCCCGTGGAACCTTGATCCACAGATGAATACACTTGGGCTCTCTTGTAGACGATAGCTGTAGCTGTCGCTGTCGGTCCACAACGAAGAAGAAGCGAGGCGACCTCAGTCTGGTCTGAGCGCCGTCTCACCTTGGCTCCTCTCGGGGTAAATCCAACACTCACCGGTGTTGGCGATTATCCGCTCCACAAATCAAAGCACCAAAGCAAATAGATATTCCATGCCGTATAGGGCTCAGCAGACGTCGGGGTAGGTAATCCAATGTGCAGGTCCACTCGTCCTCGCCCAGAACTCCTGGTTAAGACTCTAGATAACGCGAGGAGACGATGGGGGTGCTGCTCACTTTAGGACTCTAACCGAACGATGCACCATACATAATAGACTATTATTACTTAATAGAAATACGGTGCCAAACTCTGGCAATTCAGCTATTTATTCGCACGAGGTCTCACTGCTATTCTAAGGCCAAACAGGCCGTACTACACCGCACGCGGTATCGTGGGGTGAGGCTTCACGTCTTGTTACTTAGTTGGGTAGAAGGGTAAAGGACTAAGAGGAATTCTACATTTCTTGCGCCATATTTATATGCACGGTGGACAAGTAGTGCCGCTCTGCTTTCGGTAGCCGTATTCCTGCGCGGAGCTGAGGCTAGTAAGGGCATGTCTCGTCGGTACCTTTGAACTTGAACGCCAGGGGCTTGTCCCTGGCGCCTGGTCCTTTTGTCCAATAAGAGAATGAACTATTATGGGCTGTAGTAGAATAAAGGGATATTCAGTGTATATGTACAAGGAATATACAAGGGATATCAAACGATATACAAATACTATTAAATATATATCCATAAATAAATATATATATTCGGTTTAATCTGATCCTTCACAACACTTAGTGCTATGGATGAGAGAACGTTTAAATAAATAATAATAAAAAAAAAATATATATATACTGTAGGTGTGTACAGATGTGAAAATGTAAGTGATGCAGGGGTTGGAGGGTCAGGAGTGAGGATATGCAAGGTTTAACAGGTGGGTTTTGAGGTGGGACTTAAATGTGTCTACAGTGGGGCTTCTTTGATGTGTACATAGTGTGCTGGCAGCTGTGGATGGAGGTGAAGGCTCATCTGTTCCTCTCTCTTCAGGTGATGGCGGGGAGGATGTGGGCTCCCAGTACCTGACGGGCTGCCTGGACAAGATCCAGGTACAAGGGAAGGATGTGGACCTGGACTTATCGGTCAAGGACAGATCTGTGTCCTCCCATAGCTGCCCTGCATAGGTCACGGAAGACGGCGTCCTCTACCTGGACAAGCCATTAGGCTTAGAGGCCTGTATCTACCGCTGTGCCCTTTAGTTTCAAGTTCTGTTTTATTTGTCACATATAAGGTACATGTACATTCAAGTGAAATGCTTGGTCTGTATGAGCCCTCCTGAGATTGTGCTTCATACAGTAAAAAAGTTAAAAGAATAAAGACCAAACACTATACAAAATATACAATATACAAAAACGAAAGTACAAAATGCAAACAAATGCAAAAATGAGGTAGAGATGTAGTGCAAATCTTTTAGTAATAAATAGATAAAAGTGTCCGACGGTCATATATATTAACTGCACTAGCAGTTGGTGCATAAAAAAACAAGTAAAACTATCAAAATGAACCAAATCAAGCACAATCTCGACGGAGCACACGGAGAGGCGGCCGAGCAGTGCGGCTCGATCTTTAGTCAAAACGGTGCATGAAAAGACACCATTGAAGTTTTTCCCCCATAGAAATAAAGGCGAGTGTAAGATCATAATGAAATACACAGTGCTCTACTTTACCTTTTTATCTACCGTTACAGTAAGAGTATAGGCTAGACTTGTATTTTTCTGGGGTATTTGCCTTAATGGTTTGCAATCAAAGCGAGTTCAATAGTTGTCTTTGGTGTTCGACGTAATCACACCTTTACATTTGATCAATAAACCACTGACGCTCACTGTACATAGTCTGACGTATTTTGCCAACGTATTCCTTGAAAATGTGCGACCTGAAATAAAAGGTGACCAACTTGTGTTGCTCTATTCTTTGTCCTGTGTTTTTTTCCAGACTGTATGACTGATTGTATTTCCAGACTGTGGGGGTGTTGGCACTTTCCTTCAGTGCGATATAGGTGACCACTCTTTCACTCTTTAAACAACAACATATTCGTCGATACAAGGCTCCTGTTCTTCAAACTGGTGGTTCAACCCCTGTGGTCTCTAGAAACAGGAGCACATCCATAAAGCCACCCAGCATTGGCCAGAATGGTGAACTTTCACATCAAAGATCTTTATTTTAATTTTTTTAAAGTGCCAATCTTGAAGATCTCCATTTCACGGTCTCAGAAAACGTAAGAAAACATAAATAAAATACTAATAGACCACAGTGAAAAAGGTGGTACATAATGTACGTTATGTCATAGCCAGGCCACGTGAGCGGATCGGCGCGGCCGAGAAATCCGCTCTTCGCTCTTTAAAGCTTGGTCCGCTCCGCTAATCGATCATGTTGACCCCGCCCCCAAGTCGCTCTCCGCTCGCTCCCCGCTCACCTTGAATCGAGCCCCGCGCCAGATCGCTCGGCAGATTTTTTTTTTTTTTTTGGAGCATGGTGTAAATTAGCTCAAACTACAACAGTCTACACCCCCTGGGCCCCTTAACAATTGTTTGTATTGAGCCGCATTGTAATTGTACCCATTCTGCAATGTTAAATAACGTTGTTTATCCATTCACTAGCTATATTAAGCGATGATAGGCTAGCCGAGCCACAATGCTATGGTCGCTGCCATTAACGTTAGCATGTAAGCTAACGTCAACAACAATGGCGTCGATACGTTTTCTAACAGGAGTGAGTGTGGGCGTCTCTACAGTGACAAAGCCTGAACCGGATATCACAGGTTCACCCTTCTCATTGGTTGAAAATGGCCTTCATGTTTGTACATCGCCATCTGTTGCTTTGGCATTGTACTGCATGTATATTACATCAACAGTGTTAAACCACTGTGAGCGACCTGGAGTGGATTGGAGCGGAGGAGAACTCTCGCTCCGGACGTCGCGCCGACCCATTTTAAAACCCACTCCTCGCTCACGTCAAAACCGCCCGCTCCGCGCCCCGCGCCGCTCATGCTCCGATCCGCTCACATGGCCTGGTCATAGCCATAAGTAATGTATAAATGGGTGATTATTTGATTTGGGGCATTTTCATGTCCCTGGGATATATTTGAAAGAAAAAAAAAATTCCAGATTTTTTATGCTATCATTGATTAGTATAATTAATTACTTACCTAGACTTAATTATTCAATTTAAAACATACATTTTTTATCTTATTTTTTGTTGTTTAATGTTGGAATTTGACCATTTTCACCATGTCCCAATCCAGAGTTTTAACGTTTGGTCTTGTATTTCTCTAGAAAAAACTATTAAAAAACAATACTTTTAGGTATATATTACTATAACTACATTCTACACAATGATTCTCTGCCAAATATTTAATTTAAGTACAATATGTGAAAAAAAATATATCAAAATAGGTTTGTCCCTTAATATCTGTGTCATTACCATCACGTTGAACTATTTGCAATACAATGAAGTGTTGGCTACGCCCCTTGCTTTGGTACCCATTACAACCTGTAGTTACAGTGGAGCACATGGCTGTCAGAGTGGAAGACTGACATTTTGATCACCAGGAATGTAAGATATTTTCACATTTACTTACTCATACTACAGAATATGTTTATTGTGTGTCATTACCAAACACACTATAATTTGATAATGCTTTTGAATCTTAGTCAAACTTCTTCATATTTGTAGGTACATTGAGTACATTGCTAGCTAGCTAAGAATTGAATATAAGCAAGTTTGATGTTATGCTAGCTGTTAGCTTAAAAGTAAGAAAATGTCATTACCATCACGGTCATTACCGCCACACGATGAAGTGTGGTGGTAATAACAACGTGTGGTGGTAATGACAAAGATATCTGTTTATAGCTCTTTTTTTTTGATAACATTACTTGTATGTATATGTATATGTAAATATATGTTGTGTCTCATTTATAACTGATATTTATATTTATTTATTTATTGGTTTTTGTATTTGTTTATGCTAGTGTCTTCACCATGGCACCTAAATCAACAGGCCAAAGGTCAAAATCATACAGAGACAGACTTAAAGATGATCCAGAACAATATCAAAGATACGTTCAAAAAGAAAAAGAGCGGTATAAAAAGAGAAAAGAGACGGGTAAGCTGCAATGCATATCTCAGCTGCCCAAATGCACACAAAGATATAAAAGGCATCAATGGCGAATCAATCAAAGAAACAAAAGAACAAACGATAAGCAAATATGAAATATGGATGACTACCTAACAGTGAATAGGCCACCAGTGTCACCAACACAACAACCTGAGCAACACAATGCTGTCCCTGTCCCTATTGCCAGATGTGAAAGTCCCAATCAGCCTACACCACAAGAAACCCCACAACAAAGAGGACGAAAAAAGGTGAACAGAAACAGAAGTAAAGTCTACAGAGATCTGTGTGAAGCCAACCTGATGTTGGAGAGCAAAACGAAATATGGAGAAATATAAAAAACGATATGAAAGACTGTCAAATAAGCTCAAACCACAAGAATCGCCACGATCAAAATCAAAACAACAAATGAAGTCAAAGAAATGTGATCTCAGGAAGACACTATATTGTTCCACAATACTCTAGTGTCAGAGCTGCGAGACACCAACACTAAAGAGAAGCAAGTAATTTCAAAGATTCTAAGGGGGGGAATTCTGAAAAAGTACAAGTTGGTGTATCTGGCTCAAAAGGAACTTGGATTCTCTGCAAAGATGATGCGGAAATACAGAAGAGGAACTGGACTTCAGAAGAAACATGCAACTCTGGGAATTGACGGTATCCCATCAGAAATGTACATTTCTTGCTGGGACATATTTGGACCCTTATTACTAAATATGATCTTATACTCAGTCAAAGAGGGGAGCTTCCATAAACACCAAAATATCGCACTCATTTCAGTTCTTCACAAAAAAGACAAAGACCCCACTGAGTGCGGTAGTTACCGACCTTTAAGCCTCCTCGGAACCAATGTCAAACTGTACTCTAAGATATTAGCCATCAGATTGCAAAAGCATATGACGTCTTTAGTTCATCCGGACCAAACAGGCTTCATAAAAGGTCGCCTGATCAATGATAACATAAGGCGAATACTGCACGTACTAGATGCAGACAAAGAGGACACCACACCTAAGGCGATGCTATCCCTGGATGCTATGAAAGCATTTGACAGGTTGGAATGGTCGTTTCTATGGGCAGTATTAGAAAGGATGGGGTTAGGAAAAGGATTCATTGATATGATTAAAGTACTATACAAGGACCCATCGGCCAGGATTACAACAGGTACATTCATCTCCGATATCTTTCCGGTATCACGCTCTGCCAGACAGGGTTGCCCTCTTAGTCCCGGACTATTCGATCTATCATTAGAACCTTTAGCACAATTTATAAGACAATCCCAACACATAGAACCAATAGTAATCAAGGGCACACAACATAAAATTAGTTTATATGCGGACGACGTAATATTGTTCATGCAAAACCCCAACAACACATTGCTGCATATACTCAAGTTGATAGAGAACTTTGGTGATTTATCGGGATTTAAAATAAATTGGCCGAAGTCGGCTTTTCTTCCTCTTAACATCCGTGCAAAAAAAGACACAACCCTCCCAGGTGCGATACCCATGGTCAAACATTTTAGATGCTTGGGTGTGGAAATATTTCCCACCATAAGACAAACGGTGAAGCACAATTACACAAAAATACAGAACAAAATCAAAGACGACCTGGACAGGTGGGCAAAACTTAAAAACAGGCAAGGGTATCAATAGTTAAAATGGATGTATTACCAAGAATCAATTTCTTCAGCTCAATGCTTCCGTTACCTCCTCCAGAGGGCTACTGGAAAAGATTACAAACCTCCACATACAAATTTATTTGGAATAACAAACCACCTCGCATAAAAAGATCCACCGCACAGAGAAATAAAGCAGACGGTGGCATGGCAGTTCCAGATTTTTTACAATATTTTAAGGCTTTCACATTAAGACCATTGAAAATATGGTTTGACCCCCAGGCTTTGGTATCTTGGAGAGAATTAGAAGAAAACATAGTAGCCCCACAGAGACTGAAAGACATAGCACACACTAAACTTTCAATCAAGCACTGTGAGCGGGAATTTGGCCCCATAATTACCCATGCAATCAGAACATGGCGGGAAACACAAAAGAAATATCCTAACCCTCAAGAATGGCATAATCACACTCCCATATTCAATAACAATGCACTCTTAATGGGAAAACGCCCTATAAGATTCACTATATGGGAAGAGCAAGGCATACACTCATTAGGGGATATTTTTAATAACCAGGGCCTCTGTAGTTATGTCGAAATATGCACAAAGTTTAACCTCACCGAGTCCACATGGCTTTTTTACATACAGTTACGACTTTGTCTGAGGTCTCACGGTGTTCCATTACTCATACCAATTGAACACCACAGATACCACAAATTTTTCTATGAAAGAGAAACATTGGGAGGTTTTGTATCAGGTTTTTATTATCAATTACTAACGTCCTCGTATGAAACCCTTCAACTAGACACTGTCTGGAGGAGGGATATACCAGACCTGGAAAATGACTTTGATTGGCAAGGAGCCTGGGCAAATGTCCGACTTACATCAAGGAACCCGGATCATCAACAAATCAATCTGAACTATATTCACAGGACATACTTGACTCCTATAAGGCTGTGCAAAATGGGGCTTAAACAAGACTCCAAATGCTCCCAATGTACAAACGGGGACGAAGGAACATTTATTCACATGTATTGGGACTGCCCACCAGTTAAAGCATTCTGGAAAGATGTGTCCCAACAATTATCAATACTCGTATCTTGGAATATACCTGTACACCCCTCGGTATTACTATTGAATGATGTTTTTGAGTTTGCAGTGAATCCACAATTAAAGAGATTGGTTTTATCGGGTATCACAGTAGCTAAAAAACTGATCGCATCACGCTGGTTTCAACCGGAAAAAATTTGCCGGAAAGTGTGGTTTCTTACATATCTCGATGTGATATATCAAGAAATATCTACAGCAAGAATTCTGGGTCTCAATGAATCCAAAATGTCAATGTGGGTAGAAGTGGTGGAGAGAATAAAAGCTAGCTTATAATGGTAGTGTCTGGTTAGGAGTGAGGGATAATGGAGGTACTATCCAAGAGGGGGTCCGAGAGGGGGGGGTTCGAGCTGGAGCATATGTGTGTAGGGTTTTAGAAAATAGGTATTAGGGGTATATTCTATACTAACATTTATATAATTGTAATTTCGCTGGATATACACTGTATACGGTTAAAATGTTATTATAGACTATTTTTGTTTTATCTTGTTTCTGTACTTGCATGTATTTTAACCACCTTTACTGAAAGTTTCATTATGCATTGTGTGTTGAGTACTGACTTTTAATAATTTTTGTTCTGCAATAATAAAAAAAATATATATATAAAAAAATAAAAAGAAGAAACATGCAAATGCATTGCCTCTCTCTACCAGGACAAAAGTCAAAGAGTTTCTGGAACGTGATGATAACTCACGGGCAACAACAGGGAAGAGAGACACATTGACGCAGAAGAAAGTGAAAATGCAAAAGCGCTTTCGGAATGAAACGTACAGTCTTTGGCGGAAATTCAAGAATGAACATCCACAGCTCAAGATTTCCTATAGTAAGTTATGGAAAACCTGCCCATTTTGGATAGTGAGGCCAACCGTCCGTGATAGGGACACATGCTTGTGTAAAACACATGCAAACACTCAACTGATGGCTGACAAACTGCTCCATCACAAAGTGCTAAAGACTAGCAACATTAAGGGCTGGAGAATGGATTGCACAGTGCTAGTTGCACCCTACTTACAATTCATTATAAATCGAAAATGGGGGACCTGGTGTAAACAAGACGAAAGTATTTCTCTGGTCTGCATCCCCTTAACAATTGTGTGTATTGAGCCTTACTGTATTGTACCCATTCTGCAATCTGTTAATAACAGTTTCAATCAGTTAAGACTGAGGAGATGGTGTTTGACCCCAGAGGTGTTGGGGACCACAGGCCTGTGGTCATCCACACACAGTCCATCTCGCCGGTCTCTTCATATAAATATCTTGTGATTTTTGTCGATAACACACTAACCTGGAACACCCATGTAGATAGCCTGTGTAGCAGACTACAACAACGACTGCACTTTCTACGTCGCCTTAGAGTTCATGGTGTAGATAAAAAATGTTTGTTACTTTGTTTGTTTGTTAACTATCGAATAACTGATATTTGGTTGTTATATTATCGATATTCGATAACCGATATTTGGGTTTTTTGGGTATACTATTATATTATACTAGTATATTTGTGTATACTATTCTAATGTGGTGTTGCCAGGCATCCTGCTGTGCAGGTACTTTACTAGACATGTTGTGTAGGCTATTATTGTTAGGCCGATTTATTGTGTTCTTATTTTGTTATATAGGATGGCCTAAAGATGTGTTTCCTGTTTATGTTCATTAATATGCATTAAGTTATGTATTTGTCAACTTGTCAATGCAATTAAACTTTCAAATTTAGTTCTGCCTTCTTGTCTATTCTCAGTCCTTGCCCCACAATGTTGGAATGAACTACCCACCCCAGTTAGGACAGCCGAAACCCATCCAATCTTTCGCTGTCGACTAAAGACGCAATTCTTCAATCATTATCTGAAATCAAAATCTTGTCTTCTTTTTAAGATTTTCCCATTAAAAGTTTTAAAACACATGGTGACAACCAACCCCATAGTGTGTGACAACCATCCCCATGATGGGGTTGGTTGTCACAATGTGTCAGAGTGTCTTTGATAGGTGATTAACTCTTTGTTACAATACTTTGGAAAATGAGAGGGATACACATTTCAAGCCAACATCTTAAGCTTCAATTTAATGTAGGAATGACTATTGAAAGATGTTTTGATTATGAGCAATTCACACTAGAGTAAAAAGTGTGACAACGTCCCCCGTTCTCCCCTAATATGGTATAGAATGGAAATTGTGCTGGTCCCAGAGCCCCAACTGATTACTAAAAGACATATGATGCTCAATGCCTCTGTCTGGAAACAAGTATGCTCCCTCATGGAGAAGAAGATGTAGGCATGTTAAAAGAACAAACCTCTTACTGTTAAAGTATGTTGTTTGAAACCATAAAGGTTGTCAGTGTTTTTTTTAGATGGTTTCTTAGATGTTCCTATCCTGTTGTAACAGTTGTTGATAATACCTATGATTCTGATGTTGTGTTACTGTATCCATGAATGAAATTCAATAAATCTATCTAAATGTCATTCCCATCACATTTTGTCATTACCACAACAGTACGTCATTACCAACACACGACATATTTCTTAACAAATTTGTAACAAATAGTTTAAATCTGACATTTTCCTACATGTTTTCCTATATTACAAGCCCTCCCTTAACATTTTATGTATGAAAAACAAGAGTCATGGACCTGTTGTTGTAGTAATTGTATCTTTCTTGACAGGATCTAGCAATATATTTAAAAGGCTGCATATCTAAAGATCTAAAGCATGTTTAAATTCAAGTAAAATATTTCAAACCACTAATACATCAGAAGTAAGGTATAATGTTACATAAATGCTACACAAATGTTTTACTTTTTTTTTTTACATTTTAAAGAGTTATTTGGTAACATGATGGTAATGACAATGTTCTCTGACATTCTAGGAAAAGTGTTAAATATATTAAATTCCATAAAGTGATGTTTACAACAATGTTCATATTATGATTCCTGACAAAATGACTATAAAGCTTAATTGATCATTTAAGGTGTTATGCAATTTTATTTTTGATAAATAGATTTTCCCAAAAGTGCCCAAAATCAAATAAACGCCCATTTACGTTGTTGTATAAGTAATTACAATGCCTGTTTTGTATCTGCATTGCGGTCGTGGGCGAGTGCTCACACCACTACACTAACCTACCATGATACACACACAGCAATATTATGAATATGTACAGACACATTGTACATTTTTGATACGTAAATATATGACTATATACTGTATATATATATAAATTATATCTATATACTATATATATATATATATACACTTCATAATACTTGGTAATGCTGCAAGGGCTCTCATCAGTGGGCCATAGGCCATAGTAAGTCATACTGGCCAGCAGTGTAACTAGTAAGAGTAGGTAAGGGATATGTACAGATATAGATATAGTAACTATTTACAGATATGTAAAAGGATTATATGCAGGTATGTACAGACAGATGTGGGGTGACAGTGGTTCAGGAGGTAGAGCAGTTGTCTGGTAATCCGGAGGCTCCCGGTTCGATTCCCACTCCTCCCAGGCAGCATGTCGAAGTGTCCTTGAGCAAGACACTTAACCCCTAACTTCTCCAGATGAGCATGTTGGCACCATGCATGGTCGCCTCTGCCGTCGGTGTGTGAATGGGTCAAATGTGAGGAAGAAATTGTAAAGTGCTTTGGATAATAGCGCTATATAAATGCACCATTTAGATAAAGATATGGCAAGAATATAGTATACACAGCATTATTGTACATGCTATCATACAGTTATAGAAGTAAAAGTAGCCTACTTTCCAACAATCAGACCAACAATGCTTGTGTCTGTTCTGCTCAGAATTAGTTTTACTGTAAATTACAAAAATGTGATTGTACTCAGTTCTCTTATGGCCAAAAAGAAAGAAAATAATCAAATATAGGTAGCTAGCCTACATGCTTTTGAAAAATACAAAAATATTAAAAAAAAATAAAATAAAAAAGACTCGATTATAGTAATAATACTACATGTAATTTCCTCCTCTCTTTCTGTGTATTATTGTGACAGTTTGATTAGTCATTGACTTTGCACCCTCTAGTGGTGCAGGCCGTGATTGACAGTAGTGACTGAGGGCCTGAGTGCCTACCAAAACCACAGTCCGTGTTACAGAACACATCCTATTATTAATACCATAATATTACAAATAATGTTAAAGGAAAAATGCCGTCGTGATTTATGGGACGAGGAGGGAGGCATTGGAATGTGCCAGAGAGAGAGAGTGAGTCGTGAGTGAGAGAGAGAGGGCGCAAACAAAATGCCACACCGCCACTTGTTTTTCGACCTTCCGCCGTCACCGTAAAAAAATGGGCGCGGTTTCAGCGTCTGTTTAACTTCCTGTCTATGTGCATCATGTCTATGACTTGGGGGGGAAACATGCACTTTAGAATCACCAGAAAGGCTTTCGAAATAGTGAAATGCCACGTTGGCCTCAATATTTTCAAAACAAATGATATAAAAAGGTTATGAAATGAACAAGAGTGTGGTCAAATATGTCATAAAAATGGAGCTCAACGCATACATTTGATGGTAGAAATCCGTTTGTTTCCCCCATACAAAGATGGCGGCGGTCTCGTGACGTCAGAGTGTCTTCGAGACAACGCAAAAAGCCGAGAACAACTATCATCCTAACTGTCGCAAAGCCGTTCGTGTCGTGAAACACGTCGCCGCCCAGCAGCAGCAGAAAGATGGCGGCCGAGCTGCACCCGCGCAGCGGAAAACTGATCGGCCTGTCGAACTCGAACCGGACCGCGCAGCGCAACCAGCCCGTCCAGGAGTTCAACCACGGCTTGGTGCTGAGCGGGGAGCCGCTGAGGGACCGCGATGTGTTCACCGTGCGCATCGACAAGAAGGTAAATAAAACGGACCTGTCCTGTCACTGGAGTCGTGGGTTAGAGAGCGGCCGGAATGCAGAGCGGGGTCTTGTTGTCCGCAGTGTGTGTGTGTGTGTGTGTGCGTGTGTGTGTGTATGTGCGCGCGCGCGTGCGTGTGTGTGGGGGGGGGGGGCTGCCTACCCGTTGCCAGGGCGTCGGTTGCTCCATCAATATATCAAATGTATATACTCTCTTTCATAGACTCTTCTTGTATCACAAACAGTGCTGTATTTGCAAATCTGGTATGTCATAAATGTATCTGTAGCAGTACTGTCTATCTGTATGTCATGATGAATTGAAAATGGGGGACCCTGATGTAAACAAGACGAAAGTCTTTCTCTGGTCTGCATCTCCTTAACAATTGTGTGCATTGAGCCGTACTGTATTGTACCCATTCTGCAATCTGTTAATACAATTTTCAATCAATAAATCAATAAAGACTCCTGTAGCCCCCCTGATCTCACTAAAGCACATCCTCACATTTTAATTGATCATCCCTGTACCTGTCTGCTGCTGGAACGGGTAGCTAGTAGAGCTAATTAGCAGAGCTAGCAGCCTGGCTGGGAGACTTGGTTAGCATTTCTGCAAGGTGCTTTGTCGTGTGTGTACTGTATGTATGTATGTATGTATGTGTAGGAGGAGGGAGTCTTGTTTATTGATTTTGCACATCAACGGTCTGGTGATAATAATAAGCTAGTAGCTAGGTTGTTTTTGTTTTTGTTTTTATTGGGACGACTAGTTGCCCATGGCAGCCTCTCTCTCTGACTGTCAGTGTCAATGGTACTAGCTGCAGTGACAACAAGCTCTTGCTAGCATTAAGCTAACTCCGGCTAACGGGGCTAAATCAATGAGGAGCAGGAGACTGTGTTGTGCACAGAACAGTATTGAGCTAAGTGAGCTGTGTTGTTGTTGCACTTGCACGGCTCTCCCCCGCCTCGATGTGTGTGGAGATGGTCAGTGCTTTGTGTGTGTGTATGACAAGACATTGTCACATCAACACGACCCGGTGCATGTTCAGTGGTCAACCATAACAGCCCCCTTGTTGTCCACACACACGTCATCATGATTCAATCACGAATGATATAACCGCACAGGTAGCTGTTGATGATGAGGCCAGAATCTTCTTAGATTCACCGGCCTTGCATTATTATAGCATCGGGTCGAGTTTGACCTCTACATGTCTCTAATGAGGTACGTACATCCAAAGCATTAACCGTTGTGGTGATGGAAAGTCATTTATCATTGCGTCAGACGGAGGAGAGTAGCTACCGCCTACCCTTCAGTGCCTGGACAACACTGCTGTAAAATCACATGGGCAGTTTTATCCCGTGCCAGTTGTGTTCATAGTAGTAGTTAGTTACCTATTTATCTATCAATCTATCTTTAGAGATGTCTTGCGTCGTGTGTGTGTGCTCACTGTATGCGTCTGTGGTGGTGGGTCTTGCTTTATCCTTGCCATACCAGCACAGTACTCTGTGCTCACTATCTCCATGATCCAGCTACAGGACCAGATTGCTGGCCTGTTTGCAGCCTGCTGGGTTTGTAAACAACATGCAGACTCTTGCACCTGTGGTTCGTTGGCAGAGGGCACTGTTTTTCTCAGACCCACCATGGCATGTAGATGCCAACGCTGTGCCAAGTGAATCACCCACTCTTTAAATCGCAGCATTCACATGATTGAACACTGCTGTGCACCCCCCCCCCCCCTCCCTAGGCACCGCTTTTATCATCCAGAAAAGCTACCAGATAATGTAGCGCATGTGAAAAAGCATTGGGCCACACACAGCTAGATGATCGGCTTGTACAGAACATTCCCGTCCATCCCTTATGGCACTCAATGACCCGATTCAACCTCCCACTCGCTAAAATAGTCTCATGACTCATGTCCAATGTCACCACATGCATCAGATCTGTAATGGCTATAGGCTCAGTCCGCTGTCCATAATTGCATGGCTGCGATCAATACTCTCCCTGCTGTAAGTGGCGACTGGCCTGGCATGGCTGCCCCATGGTGTGTATTGAAATCTATCGAGCTTGTAACGGTTTGAAAGAGTGCCGGGGTGCCAGTGGGGTCGGGGGTCTGATGATGAGCGTGTTGTCAAACCATTACAAAGGGTGCATGTATCAAAATACCTTGTATGTACGACGTCTCATGACCCCTTTCACTACACACTACGGAACTGTCTGTAGTGGGCGGCTGGGTGGCGCAGCGGAGATTGCGCTCGTCACCAATGCAAGAGACTCCGGTCTCGAATCCGGGTGTCGGCATTGCCTCCGGCTTGGGCCGGCTGTCATACTGGCTCAATTGGCAGAGTCAGCGGGCGGAAGTCGATGGGTGGTAGTCTGGACGTTGTGGACAGCGACTCCTACAGGTCGGCTGGGGCGCCTGCACAGCAGAGACAGGAAATAGCGGGGGTAGTGTGAGCCTCCCACACGTTACACCTCGCCAATGAGAGTCCACGCTGGCAGGTGAAAAGATGTGACAGGCTGCCTCCTCGTGTACCGGAGGGGACACGTGATGCAAGGCTTCTATCCTCCCTACAACCGACCAGTGGGGGGCATATGCGAGCAACGTTCAAGACAGGGGAGGGGAGAATTAGAAACACGAAATTGGGATGGGAGAAAAATAGAAAATAAGGAGAAAAAGTGGATACAAAAAAAGAACTGTGTAGTGAAAGGGTTAACCTTCTGCATTGTCCCAGTGAAAGGGTTAACCCTTTGGTAGTGTGGTAGTGAAAGGGTTAAACACGTCACACTGTCGCAGTATAAACCAGGTCCACACACAAAACAAATCACACAACCACATCTGTTTTTAAATGCACAAAGTATCTTCCAGTAGAACAAATGGTCGAAAAGAAACAATAAAAAAAAAGCTCTGTTCCAGGATCTCTCAGAGATAAGTGAGTGAACATGGCGGTCGTGGTTGTCACTGAGGAGAACGAGCGAATAAACGGGTTTGTTTGAAGAGCATCTCGTCTTCCTGGGTGGGATGTTGTCATCGGTGAGCTGTTGCTATTGGGCCTGGGGTCTAGAGTTACCAAGTATAGAAGATGTTATTGGTCTACTTGGATCATAATGAGTGATACATGTAGCTCTGCTTGAAATAGGCTATTTCCTCATCGATTCTAGGCTACCGTATGTGCATGGATTTTGCATGTCGGTCGTCGGACCTTATAGGATGTTTATTTGACGTGGTGCTCAGTCCTCTCAGCAACGCAAACCAATGCAAAGGTTCCCAGAGTCCCCCGGAAGTTGTCCGATTTGTGGTTGAGATCATCGTGTAGATTCCCAGTAGGACTTGGCATTTCTGTATCCTCTGGCATGGCTAACCAATAGCTGTACTTCTAGAGAGAGATAGAGATGGAGGCAGGGAGCCTCTCTCTCTCTCTCTCTGGCTTGGAAACTCAATACATTTCAGTCCATGATGCCTAAATGGATGAGGATCAGAAGTGTGCGACTGCTGCTGTGTGTGTAGTGTGAGTGTGTGAGAGAGATGGATGAGTCAGTCAAGCAGGTCACATCACTGAAAGCAGTGACTGTATATTCTGGGAGGTGAAAGTGTAGCCCATGTGTCGGAAGCGCTGACGGAACCCGTCCTGGTTGGGTTGGGAACGGTGTGGGAAAGGAACCCAACCTGAGTGTGACATGAGAGAAGAAATGGCAGCAGTGTGAGAATTATGGATTAATAAATCATGTTTTGATTTTTACAACAATCGTTCCCAGTAGGACTTGGCATTTTTGTACCCTTTGGCATGGCTTTATCCAATAGCTGTACTTCTAGAGCGACATAGAGACAGAGGCAGGGAGCTTCGAGAGAGAGCGAGGTGGAGAGACATAAGGTGAGAGGTGGAGAGAGATGGGAAGAAATACAGAAGAAGAGAGACAGGCAGAGGGAGAGAGAGACATAGAGAGGTAGAGAGACAGGGAGAGTAGAGAGAGATGGGAAGAAAGACAGGGAGAGTATCTTGAGAGAGAGACATAGGTAGAGGTATAGGGAGAGTAGGTAGAGAGATGAGAAGAAAGACAGTGGAAGAGAGACGAGGGGAGAGAGACTGGCAGAGGGAGAGCCTCGAGTCTAGAGAGAAAATGAGGCAGAGAGAGAGAGAGACACAGATTAGAGACTCGACTATACAGTTGCATAAGTGGGTGAGATGAGGAGGGAGATCTCCTGTCTTCTCCAAACCCTGTGGGCCGGCGGCCGGGCTGTGTTACTATTACATCTGTTAACCCAGATCCCTGGTGCTCGTGGTAGTAGCACACTGCCTTACATACAGCCTCAGCACCACTAGCAGCACCACTAGCAGCACCCGCTGTCACGGAGCAGGGGAGGACACCCGCCGAGGAGGATGAGAGACGCGCGGGACGAGACCTAGAGGGTTAGAGCGAGGCTTGGAAATAGTTGAAACGCTCCTTCAGACATGACTGCAAAGATAGAGGGTGGGTTGGGTGGTGTTATTGAAGAGAAGTGGAGGGTGAAAAACGAATAATAAAAATAATGATGTACAATAATGCTGTGTGTGTATATATATATATATCCCAATCCATATCTGTCTGAATATACCTGCATAATCCTTCTATATACCTATCCTACTTATGCACCTGTACAATAATGCTGTATATACCGTATATATATATATATATATATATATATATATATATATATATATATATCTATCCACATCTGTCTGTACATGCCTGCATATAATCCTTTTAGATATCTGTAGATACTATATATCTATACATACTGTATCCCTTACCTACTCTTACTATTTACGCTGCTGGCCAGTATGACTACTACCATACCTTTACTTTATACCTGTATCACTGTACATATTAATACTACAACTTTATGCATCACTATTACTCCAGTAGTACTCATTTATATATTTTTTACCCAGTTTACTCACCTGTACATTGTATTACTATTGCACTTTACTGTTACATTTGCACTCTGGTTGGATGCCAATCTTCTTTTCGTTGTTCTGTGTGACGCTGTATGATGATAATACATTTTAATCTAATCTAAAATGAAAAAGAAAGTGAGAGAATGGGGGGAGAGAGAGACAGACAGAGAGAGATAGAGAGAGAGACTCGGCATAAGTTGTCGTTCCTAGGGGAATAAATCGGCCCACACAGTAGCTTGTTGATAAGTGCCCTTGAGCAAGGCACTGAACCCGAACACTGCTCCAGGGGCGCAGCACTGCGGGCGACGCTGTGCTCCGACCTCTGATGAAATGCATATGTGAGGACTGTGTGTGTCACTATGAGGGATATGAGGACTGTGTATGTGTAACTAGGAGCTAGTAGGATGGATATGAGGACTGTGTGTATGTGTAACTAGGAGGGATATGAGGACTGTGTGTATGTGTAACTAGGAGGGATATGAGGACTGTGTGTATGTGTAACTAGGAGGGATATGAGGACTGTGTATATGTGTAACTAGGAGGGATATGAGGACTGTGTATATGTGTAACTAGGAGGGATATGAGGACTATGTATATGTGTAACTAGGAGGGATATGAGGACTGTGTATATGTGTAACTAGGAGGGATATGAGGACTATGTATGTCTAACTAGGAGGGATATGAGGATAGGGATGGGTACCTTTCACATTTGAACCGATACCGGTACCGGTACCTGTGAATCGATACCGGTACCCAACGGTACCTTTTTTCGGTACTTTAGTCTCAAGACATTTAATTTACCTACCTCAGTCGTAAAAAAAAATCCAAACTTCAAATAACTACAATTTCGACAGTTTTCATTGCTCCGACTGCTTTGTTGTTGAATCAAGTCAAATCCTAGGTAAGCATATATTGTGCGTGTGAACGTTGACATGAAAATAAAAAAAAAGTAAAAAAATAAAAAATTATTTTTTAATTATTAAAAAAAAAATCGGTTTCTCACTTGATTCGATACTCGGTAGTACCGACGTGTTTCGGTTCGGTGCCTCAAAAGTACCGAATTCGGTACCCATCCCTATATGAGGACTGTATGTGTAACTAGGAGGGATATGAGGACTGTAATCAGTGTAATGTATGTCTAACTAGGAGGGATATGAGGACTGTGTGTGCAACTAGGAAACTAGGAGGGATATGAGGACTGTGTGTATGTGTAACTAGGAGGGATATGAGGACTATGTATGTCTAACTAGGAGGGATATGAGGACTATGTATGTCTAACTAGGAGGGATATGAGGACTGTGTATATGTGTAACTAGGAGGGATATGAGGACTGTATGTATGTCTAACTAGGAGGGATATGAGGACTGTGTATGTGTAACTAGGAGGGATATGAGCTGAGGACTGTATCATGTATGTCTAACTAGGGGGGATATGAGGACTGTGTGTATGTGTAACTAGGAGGGGTTTGATGACTGTGTAACTAGGAGGGATATGAGGACTGTGTGTGTAACTAGGAGGGATATGAGGACTGTGTGTATGTCTAACTAGGAGGGATATGAGGACTGTGTGTATGTGTAACTAGGAGGGATATGAGGACTGTATGTGTAACTAGGAGGGATATGAGGATTGTGTGTATGTGTAACTAGGAGGGATATGATGACTGTGTGTATGTGTAAGTAACTAGGAGGGATATGAGGACTGTATGTATGTCTAACTAGGAGGGATATGAGGACTGTGTGTAACTAGGAGGGATATGAGGACTGTGTATGTGTAACTAGGAGGGATATGAGGACTGTATGTGTAACTAGGAGGGATATGAGGACTGTGTGTATGTGTAACTAAGAGGGATATGAAGACTGTGTGTGTGTTTGTGTGTGTAACTAGGAGGGATATGAGGACTGTATGTATGTCTAACTAGGAGGGATATGAGGACTGTGTATGTGTAACTAGGAGGGATATGAGGACTGTGTGTATGTGTAACTAGGAGGGATATGAGGACCGTGTGGGTGTAACTAACTACTAGGAGGGATATGTGAAAAAGACAAATTTCAATACCTTTTGTACATTGACAATAAAATAATCTTCAAGTCCCCCTCTTGTGTGTTCGGTGGGTGAAATGGATAGCTTGGAACTGGCCACAAGACGTGTGACCTCAGTCCAAGGACGTCCGATGACACCTGACGTTTTGCAATGGAGGGCTCACGTGACAAACGGAAGACAATCGAAATCATAAGACCTGATGATGATCTGATCTGACGCTGCACTACCATATCTCTTTGCCTCGAGAGTGCAAGCTTTTGATTTGGAGCCAAAATAGAAGTGCCCCGGAGAAAACCACATTGGCTTTGATGGGGCTCTTTCTTGATTCAATGCTCTCTTCAACGCTCTCATGTTTCAACGCTCTCTTGATTTAACGTTCTCGATTCAACACTCTTTATTCAGTGCTCTTGATTCAACGCTTTCTTGATTCCCCCACTCTGTTAACACTTTGAGTGCCAGCCACGGCATAATTAGTTATTTCATGCCAACTGTTCAGTGCCAAAAACGAGGTATGCCGTTTTTTAATCGTTATTTTTTGTATTAGCGATTTCAATTCATATTTCATCAATCTAGCCTCACGTTACCAGTGGGGATCTGTCTGAACTCGAACAGGGAAAATACCGCCGGCGCCCACTATCGTCTCTCCGGATGGTACTGCACCCCTTTGGATTGGATTGAATGAAACGCATGGAGAAAAAAAAGTCCTGCTTCCACATTTTACTTGTCAGACAAGTAACCAGAGAAGATCGAAGTCATTGCCCACCATCAAAACAGCGGAGAATGTGTGTGTTGGATCAATAAACGCGATCGATATTTGGAATGGCGATCAGGAATTGGAATAATCTTTTTGGAGAACATCTGATCTGAGGTAAGGAATCAATTTTACCAGTCTTGGGATAATCAGAGTTATTTTCACCTATATATCAGCGTGTCCCATATGTGTGTGTGTGGCTGTGAGTGTGTGTGCGATCAGGAAATAAGATAATCGATTTTTCAGCCCGCTTCTATAGTGTGTAAAACGGAAATGAACCAATTAAAAAAAACTCCGTTTCGACAATGTTGACTGCAAACAAGTCATTGATAAGCGACGGCCATATTAGACACATAGCCATAATTTAAGATATAGTTTATGCGTTTGCAAATATGAGAGCTCTATCATTGAAGTGGGTGCTGGCATTCAACGGGGTAAATAGGAAACGGAGGCCAGCACTCAAAGTGTTAACTTACTTTACACATATGACCCAGGATAAGGAGAAAATCAAAATAAAAGGCAGTCCAACCTAGGTCACTATTTCTCACTGCACTGTATTGATTTTTACATTTAACAACCACATACACACAAACTGCAATGTAAACAAACGCAAAGGTTCCCAGAGTCTCCCGGAATTTGTCCAGATTTGTGGTTCAGATCATTGTGTGGATTTCCGGTAGGACTTGGCGTTTCTGCATCCTCTGGCATGGCTACCCAATAGCTGTATGTAGAGAGAGAGAGAGAGAGAGATATTCAATAGCCATGATATCCTTCATGTCGACTGTAGGGACCTGCATAGCGGACCATCGCAGCAAGATAGAAAAAGATTTGGTGTCCGTATCAAAAAGATTGCCCAGAGTTATGGTTTAACAGGTACAGGGAAGTCGGTGTAAAGCATTTACCATGTTGTGCCTTCAGTCGTGGCGTTGTTGTGTTCTTCCTTCCCAGGCATAACCACTCAGCTAGCAGGTATTTAGTGTTGATTCCTCTCCTCTCTTGCTATGTTTACAGTCCGTGTTAAAGGCGCTGTAAGTGGTATTTTCTTGGTTAACCCTTTCACTGACACACTACCAAAGGGATAACCCTTTCACGACGACAATACAGAAGGTTAACCCTTTCACTGCCACATGACAAAGGGTTAACCCTTTCACAACCACACTACAGAACTACCACACTACAGAAGGTCTGTAGTGTGGTAGTCAAAGGTTAACCTTCTGTAGTTTGTTAGTCTTCTTCTTCTTCTTGGCCCCTTAACTCCAAGCGGCGCATAGGCCATCGACGACTCTTCTCCATCCAGCACGGCTTTGGGCTGTCTTCTCCGCCTCTCCCCAGCTGGTACCACGTCTCTTCAGCTCTGCCTCAGTGTCCCGCTTCCAGCTGTTTTTGGCCATTCCTCTCTTCCACTTCCCCTGGGGAGTTGGTAGTGAAGGGATTAAAATAAGTGTAAAATAGCTCTACGTTCTGACAGCCATCACTGATTTTTAGAGTGTTTGGTCAGTAACATGGGTCTCCCACTCCCCCCCCCCCCCCCCCCGCTCTGCAGTAAACAGAATCCATTTTATGGTATCCTGTTTCCACTTTATCCAATGAGGACGGAGAACCCCTAGATATGCTTTGTCAGATTTGCATACTGAAATGGCATATTATCTTAATTTCTTATGTTTGCATAAGGTTCTCTCTCCTGATTAGATAAAGTGTATCTTGTATTTACTGCAGAGAGGAGGGACTGAGAGACCCATGTTACTGACAGATGTGACAAGCTGGTTTATTGCTAGAATGTGCTGCTGCTCTCGTAGTTGATGTGACAGACGGCAGCAATGAAGAAATCCTTGTCATGTTTAACCCAGCCACTCTGACCTCCTGACCCTCCTGACCTCCTGACCCTGAACCACTGAGCCTGATGTGTCCGCCGGATCAAGCCTCTGCTGACTTGCTGTTTTGTTTGCTCTTGTACGGCTGGGTCCACATGTAATTTGCGTTCTTTTACATAGACAAGCTCAACCTACATGGCATTGGTTAATCAACATAACTGAAGGCTCTTCTAAATGGTAAATAGTGCATTTTTATAGCAGCTTTTATCCAAAGAGCTTTACAATTTTGTTCCTCACATTGACCCTCATTCACTCAACACATTCCGACGGCGGAGGTGATGACCATGCAAGGTGTCAACCTGCTCATCGGGAGCAATTGAGGGTTAAGTGTCTGTCGCCCCTCTTCTAGGACTGAACGATTAATCGATTCATTAATTTCAATTATGATTTAGCCTCCCACGATCATGAAAACAAGATAATCGAGATAAAGCGATTATTGTGCCGCATGACGTGTTGCTCTCATTTAGTCTTGTGTTGTAAATGCAGCTTCACCCTTCCTTCACAAATATGTTAAATAAGCTAATTTCCCAAAATGTTGGAGTGTTCCTTTAACACTACACCATCATTTATCTATTACTAAATATTTGCACTACCTCTCTACCTCATTTAGCATTTTGTTTTTGCATTTTGTGAATTCTTTGTTTTGTATAGTGTTTGGTCTTTATTCTTTTACTTTTTACTGTATGAAGCACAATTTCAGGAGGGTCAACCAAGCATTTCACTGTAATGTATGTACCTTATGTGTGACAAATAAAACAACTTGAACTTGAGTTGTAAAGCATACGGTATTTGGATAAAAGCTGCTATATAAATACAATCTATTTACAATTTAACTAGGGATGCACCGAAATTTCGGCCACCGAAAGTTTTCGGCCGAAAATGAGTCAATGACCAAAAATGGCCTTTCGGCTTTCGGCCGAAAGAGTTTTTTCACCGAAACAGAAACAACCTGTAACCTAACGCGTGTTGTTGTGATGATGTCATCAAAACGTGGCTTCAGTCATTACATGCGCGCTGTTTCTATGTGTCGCGCTGTTTCTATGTAAACTCAGCGCGCAACGCGTCCAATAAATGCGTCTTTAACATGCTTTATATCCTTATTTACTATATGCCCGTCGCGGTTAACTTAAGAGGGGGGGGATTGTGTTTCTCACATTGACGCTGTCTGTTGTTGATAATATAATCTGAAGAGCATTATTATTATTATCATTCTCGAGAATACACATCGCACGTCTACTGTGCCAAAGTCAAGAGAGCACATTCATCTGCGGACTAGAAAGGTGCGCTCAGTAGAGCACAGATGTCCGCCACTTGACTTGGAATTAATGTACTGTATGCATTCAGAAGTGCTGAATAAATGTTTTATGGACCCATAATCGTGATTATTTATTATTTAAGTTAAGTTTTGCCATAATCATATATTTTTCCATAATCAGGTAGCTGAACAACATTGGTAAAAAAAAATTCTATTCTATGAATCATTTTCGGCCTTTCGGCATTCGGTTTTCGGCCAACTGTTTCCTATTTTCAGTATCGGTTTCGGCCAAGCATCCCTAAATTTAACCCCTTCCCCTCTGCCCAGGTTAACTCAATTATTTAACCCCTCCTCCTCTCCTCTCCCCCCAGGTTAACTCATCACTTAACCCCTCCTCCTCTCCTCTCCCCCCCAGGTTAACTAATCACTTAACCTATCCTCCCCTCTCCTCTCAGGTTAACTCATCGCTTAACCCAGGGGTTCCCAACCTTTTTTCCCCCAGGGACCCCCAAACATCTCTGATGAAATTCCTGGACCCCCCTCCTAATAAAATACCATAAAATACTTTTTTTTGTCATTTTAAAACTTTTTTTTGTCATTTTAATAACAAACTGCTTATACACAGGCATATGCATCATAATTAGACCCACTATGCTTCTTTGACTTGTGCCTTCAATCAACAAATCTAATCTTGCACTAGGGCTGGGCGATATGGCCTAAATATGATATCACGATATTTTCTGACCTTTCGGCGATACACGATACGCATCACAATGTTTTTCTTTTTTTCCCCAAACAATTCATTATGAGGCTTACCAAGACAGTATTTGAGTTTGCAAGCTAACATTAAAGACAAAATAAAATACCCATGCATTTAGCATTTTTATATTATATATTAGATTTAGATTATTGGATTATTAGATTATATATTGCATATATTTAGCAATGATATATTATATGATTTAGATATGAAATATGATGAATTGAAAATGGGGGACCCTGATGTAAACAAGACAAAAGTCTTTCTCTGGTCTGCATCCTCCAGTCCACTGTTGACTGTTGTTGTATTGAGCTGTACTGTATTGTACCCATGCTGCAATCTGTTAATAACGTTTTCATTCATTCAGTCGGCAAACAGAATCATTTTGATTGACAGTCGCGTCTGCCAATTACGTCTCATCGCTTGCACCCGCCCTGCTGTTCTTAGCACCAATCGGCAAGCGCGTATTCATTTTTTACTTCCGCCATTGGAGAGCTCAATGACAACAACAATGGCAGCAGTAGCTCGCCGCGGCCGACGTTTAGCTTCTAGCTACGCAGGATGACTAAATGACTGGAGGCATAATGATTTTACTGCAACGGATGTTATAATAAAAGCCTTTCCATACATCTGTCTGATTGAAAACGTTATTAACAGACCGCAGAATGGGCACAACTGAGTCAGCACGGGCTGAGATATGAACGACTAATGCTTGCTATATCTAGGTCGACCTCGGTCGTTGCTATGTAAATACGCTGATGTTATTGAAAGTGTAACTATATAACGTTAATGCCACAAAACGAATGCCTTTGTTATCATAAGTAGTAACTTTTGATGCAGTAGTGTGTGTGTGGGGCGGCGCTGTTCAAAAGTGTCAACGTGTGGACCAGATTGACGCGACACAAGCCTCTTGGGCAAAACATCACGATATCCACGATACGTTTAAAAAGTGTATCGTTAATGAACTGTACCCGATATTTATATAATATCGCCCAGCCCTACTTGCACCATATGTATTTCAAAATGTTGGCCAATATTCAAATCCTGTATTCATCCTCTCAAATCAGGCCCTAATGGTGAACGGTTTGCATTTATGTTGAATGAAGTAAGAATCCACTGCAGTAAAAATATCCTCACCTCAAGTGGTGGTAGTAAGGTTGACTGACATGAGAATGTCCTGCTTCAGATCCTCATTTTCGATATATTGCACATAAACGATGAGCACAGCCTCGTCTGCAACAGTTGTAGTTTCATCAAGTTGTATGGCAAATGGACCCTTTCTAAGCTTTTCTGACAGCTGCTGCTCGCAATCACTTGACATCTTATCAATTCGGTCTTTCACTACATTGTTCGAGAGTGGTACTGATTTTAGTTTATCCGCCACCTGTGGGCCGCACAGTTTCTAAACCATTTTGATGCAGGCTGGTTTGATGAGCTGCTCGCCAATATTGTGCGGTTTCTTTGCTTTTGCAATTAAAACGAACACTCAAAGGAGGCTTCGGTAGCCTTCTGTAAATCACTGCCACCCCTGCTCCACGCTACTCTAACATCAACAGGCTTGTTCGCCTTGAGAGACTGTTCTTTCCTCCGAAAAAAGTCTGGATCCTTCCCAACGGTTTCTGGGTGCTTAGACGCCTGATGTCTCTTCAGCTTGCTGGGCTTCAGGCTCGAGTTTGCCAACTTTTCTCCACAAATCACACACTCAGGTCGTTTGTCTGGTCCCTCAGTGAAGCCCATGGTGATGTAATTTTCGCGATTGCTGTAGGTCCTAACTTTTTTTGCAGATGAGCTGCCGTCATCTCCTTTTCGTTTGTCACACATTTTCGCCTCTGGCGGCTGACTGCAGACGAGCCGAGAAAGTTAACTAGCGTGCTAGGCTAGCTACAGAAAGTGATACAGTCAACTGATTCGCGTTTTAGCGGCTACCCGGTAGCCTACTGTTAACGTTCAAAAATCATGTCTAGATGTTTATTTATTTATCTTTATTTTTTATTGTAGTGGAGAGACTATTCATGCTTCTGATGATAAAAATATGCTAATTAAATATTTATCTAAAAAAAAAAAAAAGAAAAAAAAAAAGAGAAAAAAGGGGGGAACTCAAATCATCTGTGGTCTGGCGGACCCCCTGCGCCCCCTGGCGGACCCCGGGTTGGGAATCACTGGCTTAACCCCTTCTCCTCTCCTCTCTCAGGTTAATAATAATTCATTTAATTTATATAGCGCTTCTCAGTAACCCGAAGTCGCTGACAGTAGTCGGGAGCAAGAGTACAAACAAAGAAACGAAAGCAGAGAAACAAAAACAAAGAAACAACAAAGAAACAAAAACAAAAGGAACATGAGACCATGGGGGGAACAGGGGAGACAGCATGAAAGCACAAAAAAGACTGGAGACAGACATCAATCAGGTTGGAGGGGAGGGGGGGGTTTAAGGGTGGGGGGGGGTTGAAGGCAAGGGAGAACAGGTGGGTTTTGAGGTGAGCTTTGAAGGTGGAGAGTGTAGGGGAGTCTCTGAAACTTGAAAACTTGATGGACTGGGGGAGGGAGTTCCAGAGTCGGGGTGCAGTACGAGAGAAGGCCCGATCTCCGAAGTTTTTAAGCTTGGATGTCGGGACAGTGAGGGAGGCAGTGGAGGAGGACCGGAGGGAACGGGTGGGGCGGTAGGGGAGAAGGAGATCAGTCAGGTAGGGGGGGGCCAGGCTGTGGAGGGCTTTGAAGGTGAGGAGTAGTGTTTTGAAGTTTATGCTGTGTTTGATCGGGAGCCAGTGGAGGACAGGAGTGATGTGTTCGCGGGACCGGGTGTTAGTGAGGAGGCGGGCGGCTGAATTTTGGACCATTTGCAGTTTATGGAGGGAGCGGGAGGTGATACCAGTGAGGAGGGAGTTGCAGTAGTCCAGGCGGGAGGAGATGAAGGCGTGAATGAGGGATTCAGCAGCGGGGGGGAGAGGCAGTGATGGATTTTTGCGATGTTGCGGAGGTGAAAGTAGGATATTTTTACGATGGAGCGGACGTGGGGGTCAAAAGAGAGGGTGGGGTCAAGGAGGACACCAAGGTTTCGGACTAGGGGGGAGGGGGTGATGGTGGAGTCGTTGATGGTGAGTGTGCTGGGTCCGGATCTGGTGAGGGTGGTTTTGGTGCCGATGATGAGAAGTTCAGTCTTCTCACTCACTCACTCACTCACTTGTTAACTCATCGCTTAACCCCTTCTCCTCTCCTCTCAGGTTAACTCATCACTTAACCCCTTCTCCTCTCCTCTCCCCCCAGGTTAACTCATCACTTAACCCCTCCTCCTCTCCTCTCTTCTCAGGTTGACTCATCACTTAACCCCTTCTCCTCTCCTCTCCTCTCCTCTCAGGTTAACTCATTGCTTAACCCCTTCTCCTCTCCTCTCCTCTCCTCTCCTCTCAGGTTAACTCATCACTTAACCCCTTCTCCTCTCCTCTCCCCCCCAGGTTAACTCATCACTTAACCCCTTCTCCTCTCCTCTCAGGTTAACTTATCACTTAACCCCTTCTCCTCTCCTCTCAGGTTAACTCATCACTTAACCCCTTCTCCTCTCAGGTTAACTCATCACTTAACCCCTTCTCCTCTCCTCTCCCCCCCAGGTTAACTCATCACTTAACCCCTCCTCCTCTCCTCTCCCCCCCAGGTTAACTCGTGGAGCGGCTCCATCGAGATCGGCGTGACGGCACTGGACCCGGCGGCGTTGGACTTCCCCAGCAGCGCCACGGGCCTGAAGGGCGGCTCCTGGATCGTGTCCGGCTGCTCTGTGCTGCGGGACGGCCGCTCGGTCCTGGAGGAGTACGGCCGCGACCTGGACCAGCTGGCGGAGGGCGACCGTGTGGGCATCCAGCGCAGCGCGGCCGGGGAGCTCCACCTCTGGGTGAACGGGCAGGACTGCGGTGCGGCCGCCGGCGGCCTGCCGCCCCGACTCTGGGCCGTGGTGGACCTGTACGGCAAGTGCACCCAGGTGACGGTGGTGAGCTGCGAGCCGCCGGCGGTCTCCGCCGAGCGAGAGACAATGGACAGGGAGACTGACAGGGAGACGGAGAGGGAGAGGGACGAAGAGGAGGATGAAGAGGAGGAGGAGGAGCTTGTGGTGTGTGGGGTCCGAGAGGACGGGGGGATGGCGGTGCTGGTGAACGTGGCGGCCATGAATGGAACGCTGAATGCCAATGAAGGTAGGTGCTGGAGTGGTTATTTTGGGGGGGGGGGGATTTCAACTGATGGTGTGGTGCGCTCGGGTCAGGGGTCAGCGGTCATTTTAGATTAGACCAGCGGTTCTCAAACTACGGGTCGTCACCCAAAGTGGGGTCGTGGGTAGGTGACATTGGCAAGTAAAAAAAAGAAATCAATAATTCTTTTTACAACATATTTTGGCTAAATATGCCTCGTTTTATAAATGTGTATTGATAATGCTGTAATTAAATGTTCTAATAAATATGCATGATCAAGTTCAACAACGTGTGCTTTTATTTTGATATTCCTTAATTCCACGTTGAAATTACGCGATACACCCCTGGGGTCGCCAAAAGAAATCCTAAATAAAATGGGGTCATGGTATAAAAAAGTTTGAGAATCCCTGGATTAGACAAAAAATAAATGTATTGTCATTAAACAGCACAAGTATGTTTTACATTTGTGTCATTCACATTTTAGGATCTAGAATTCAGGCCATAGCCTTTTATGGATTACACCGAGATGATCATGCCCAGCCAGAAGAGTTGGTCACAATTTAGTTTCTTACATCGCTGTTGGGAGAGTTTTCTCTTGTTCAGTCCAATTCGGCATAATTAGATTAGTTTAAAATGTATTGTCATTATACAGCACACACATACAGTACAACGAAAAGAAGTTTGGCATCCAACCAGAGTGCAAATGTAGCAGTAAAGTGTAACAGCCATATACAATGTAGAGGTGATTAAACTGGGTATACAATATATAAATTATTACTACTAAATGTAGTGCTAATCAGATGTACTGTATGTACAGAGTTGTAGTATTAATGTGATACAGGTATAAAGACACTATGGTAGTAAGTCATACTGGCCAGCAGCGTAACTAGTAAGAGTAGGTAAGGGATATGTACAGATATAGATATAGTATCTACAGATATGTAACAAAGATTATATGCAGGTATGTAGACAGATGTGTATAGATACATGGTAAGAATAAACATTATATACAGCATTATTGTACATGCTATCATAGAGTTATATGGGTTATATGCAGGTGTATAAGTAGGTATATAGAAGGATTATATCATGCAGGTGTATTCAGACAGATATGGGTACATGTGTATATATATACATGTATATGCAGTAAATATAAATGTATATACTGTATACATCACTATTGTACATGCTATCATACAGAGTTATATGGGTTATATGCAGGTGTATAAGTAGGTATATAGAAGGATTATATGCAGGTATATTCGGATAGATATGGGTACATGTATGTATATATATATATGCTGTAAATATATATGTATATTTACTGTATATACAGCATTATTGTACATGTTATCATACACTATATGGGTTATATGCAGGTGTACAAGTAGGTATATAGAAGGATTATACGCAGATATACAGATTATATATATTATATATAGGGATGCTCGATATTGGCTTTTTTACCGATATACCGATATTGTCCAACTCTTAATTTCCGATACCGATATCAACCGATACCGATATATGCAGGGTTTCCCCCCCCAAAAAACGGAATAATTTCAGGTAATTAACATTACATATCTCTTGTCGTGTAATTAACACAACATTATGCATACTTTTGACAATAAATAAAAATCAGAATTTGTTCTTACTTGCTTGCCTGGGTAAATAAAGGTTAAATAAATGTAAAAAAAAAAATAAACATTATATACAGCATTATTGTACATGCTATCATAGAGTTATATGGGTTATATGCAGGTGTATAAGTAGGTATATAGAAGGATTATATCATGCAGGTGTATTCAGACAGATATGGGTACATGTGTATATATATACATGTATATGCAGTAAATATAAATGTATATACTGTATACATCACTATTGTACATGCTATCATACAGAGTTATATGGGTTATATGCAGGTGTATAAGTAGGTATATAGAAGGATTATATGCAGGTATATTCGGATAGATATGGGTACATGTATGTATATATATATATGCTGTAAATATATATGTATATTTACTGTATATACAGCATTATTGTACATGTTATCATACACTATATGGGTTATATGCAGGTGTACAAGTAGGTATATAGAAGGATTATACGCAGATATACAGATTATATATATTATATATAGGGATGCTCGATATTGGCTTTTTTACCGATATACCGATATTGTCCAACTCTTAATTTCCGATACCGATATCAACCGATACCGATATATGCAGGGTTTCCCCCCCCAAAAAACGGAATAATTTCAGGTAATTAACATTACATATCTCTTGTCGTGTAATTAACACAACATTATGCATACTTTTGACAATAAATAAAAATCAGAATTTGTTCTTACTTGCTTGCCTGGGTAAATAAAGGTTAAATAAATGTAAAAAAAAAAAAAAAAAAAAAATTTTTTTTTGAAAACCGATACCGATAATTTCCGATATCATATTTGAATGCCAATATCGGCCGATAATATCAGACATCCCTAATTATATATATTCAGTATATCTCATCCTCACGGTCTCTGCTTTCATCCAGTGCCTGAGCTCAGCTGCAGCCACAGCAGACCAGACAAGTTCCCCAACAACCTGGAGCCCGAGCCGACTGGTAAGACGGACACTGATGGACCCGGGGGGCAATGTGAGCATCATCCACTAACCACACACTAAGAACGGATAGAGAAGACACTATAAAAGAAGGAAGGGTCATCACGTCACTGTCTTGCTCATGAACACACATTGGTGCCAAGTGTGGAAACCTTCTGTTCGCCCGACATTTGAGTTAAATGGGATCAGCCGTCTCCTTGTTTATGTCATTTAAACAGGTCAGAATCATCTGCAATTTGTTGCTTTGTTAACTATCTAACGTTTCATATATTGGTTGATGTATATTTCCTCAGATAGCTGGCATATTTAGAATCTTAATACAGACTGCAATAGAACTGGCACCAAGCTGAGCATAGAACGCTGGTATTCTGACGTGAGATGACCCTTCCTTCTTTTATAGTTTCTTTGTTGTGATCTTTGATGAAGTGTGAAGCGTTGTTTAATTTGTGCCTGCCATTAGGCTTTGAAAGTTGGAATGTTCAAGCAACCACTGCTGGAATGTTTGAATGATTCCTTTAATTTCACCCACGTTCACCAGACTAACACTGAATTACATGTTTTATATCCACAACAACATCAGCAAATATCTAATCAGTCACCTTGAGGTTGTCCTCGAGTTGTCATGTGACCGCTCAAAGAGTGATCGACTCATTCTTGCAAAGACCACTCACTCACGAATGATGATTGGATTGGAATCTGCTTCTTTATGAAGCCATAATTAGAGACTGTCCAAATGATATTACTCCTTTATTGGAATGGACCTCTGGACCCTGTCGTACACGATCCAGTCATTGTCCTACACTAGAGTGCCTAGAGTTTGTACTGAACTTGGTAGATCTGCTTTAGGCTTCTCTGCCCCTACCTCATGGAATACCCTGCAGGAAACTCTGAAACTGGACACTCTAGTGTCTATGGGTCGGTTTAGAACCTTAATGACCAGTCAGGTCGCCACAATATTCAGTTGTTTTTTAAATGTGGTCTTAGTTCTTCTGATTGTCTGCTGTTTCTGTATTCATCAACACACTATGACACTTGTGAATGTAAGATCTCACTGTAAATAAGTTGAACTACTGTGTATTTTATTGAGTATGAATGAACTCATTGGACGCCAGAGGTCGCTGTGGGCGTATATGGCCGTGTGTGCCAGCGCTTTGTTCAATGGGGATAAATGCCGGTGTTTGCAGTGCTAAAACTATATAAAATATTATAGCTATGGATCTAATAACTAGGGCTGACCTTCGAAGCTTTTTTTGGCAATCGAAGCTTCGGGGCCGAGCTTTGATTTTAATTCGAAGCTTCGAGAAAGGAAAAAAATAAAATGATAATTTTTTTTTATCTTATGTTGTGGGACTTTGGTAAACTTTGTTGTTTTTAAATGTGCTCTATAAATAAAGTGGATTGGATTAATTAAATAAGTAGCCCCTTTCGTGACTGTGACGCAGCCAACAAGGTTTCACTCGGCTGCACTGCCTGGGTGCAGTGGGGCTGCTCTCACAGCCAACGACATGACAAAGACAAAGGCAGAATTCGACTTAATTAAGCACGTTTTATTAAGACATATATTTATATGGGTCAAGACACTTTAAAAAAGCACCACAATGAACACAAATCTGTCCGACATAGTCTTAAATAACAAACGGCATTGCTTCGCTTCTTCGTCGACATGTCTGCTACACATGTCCTTGTTGTTTTCAACACAGATCATCTCCACGTGCTTGTTGTAGAGCGGTGGAGTCGAGGCGCCGCTTACTTTCGTTTAATTGGAATGGAGGCGGGAAGGCGCCGCTTACTTTTGTTGGAATGGAGGCGCAAGATTGGAGAAAAAATTAAATCTTTATTATTATTATTATTATTATTTTTTTATAACTTCGATTTATTTTTTATGTTCGAAGCTCGTGCCATCGGTATTTAAGACAGCCCTTTTAATAACATAGTCGATTGTCATTGAGTTTCTTCTGGTCAAGATGCAAAAAACAGATAATTCTTTCATCCATACATTTCCGTTTTATACCGTGGTGATTATGAGTATAGTTTGAGTGATTCTGTGTAATCCCAGGAAACTACGCCAAACAGCGTTTTACTGCATTTCATTATAAATCGTGCCATTTCTCGCCTGCATCAATAATGAATCTGAAATTAACGCTAGATTATCGGTATTATGTTTCATCATGCATGCATGAAAGGGTGGGGGTGGGTCGTTTTTCTATGCTTCGATCGTCACCAACGGAATACGCTACACAGTACATTACAGACACATGCTCCGATCGCGGGGGAAGAATTATCGGATCAACGCAAGATTGATAACATATAGTCCAGGGTTAGAAATTTACTTTTTTTTTTCAGGGCTTTTTTTGCCCCCCTTAATTGATTTTCGGGGGCTTTTTTTGTATTTCGGGGGCACTGAACTTTTATGATGAAAAAGGTTATTAAACATCCTTATCATTTAAAAAATACAACTCAATTAATGACCTCATTTTGTGGCTGCGGCTGTCCTGGTGGTGCAAAGCGCTGTATTTCTTTACAGTCTTCGTCCCGCTGAGAAAAACATCCACGCAAACTGCTCTTTGCACACTACTAGCCAGGCAGATTTTTTTACCAGCCAAAAATTCTAAAACGAATTTGTGTCTCATATATATAAAAAAATTCAGTACATTTCAGGTGGGTATTACGTTCAAGTAGATAAAGAATACACACTTAAATAAGAGGCCAGAGTAACATTTTAAGCAAATTATTTTAATATATTGATTGATGATTGATTAATCAATACAAGTCAATCTTAAGCTTAAATTGTAACCTAATGTAACCTAACCTAATCATCAGACTCCTCACTCTAGCCTCTTTGCAGGATTTAACAGAACATAATAAAATGTGAAGGTTTTGTAAACCTAATTTAAACCTCCTCAATCATGTCCTCATCAGAGTCCACAATCTCATTGATTTACTACCGATGACTGTGGTGTTATGTTAATGTGTGTGCATTTGCGTTATACGACAGAGTGTACAGGCCACCGTACTCGGTCAAGGGGCAGGTACGGGAGGGGCGATAGAGATACACCTGTGTGATGTTGCTACGGAGTTAAGCTAATAAAGGATACTCGTCACAACCACAGCAGAGGACTCACGTATTTGTACTCGGAACAAGTTAACAACTCACCACTGTCTACCGCCCCCGCATCATACTGTAGCCTAGCCAGTCTCTTGAAACTATCTTCAAACTTCCACTGCTCTGGAAACTTTCTTTTGTCAGGTGGTCCCACTCATCCTTTTCGTCTGAGAAAGCCGCGGTGGGTTTTCTTTTTAGCGGCCGGCTTACTCCTTCTATATGGTTCCACATATTTATAACTCATTAACGTTATTAAGCTAAGTTAGCTAATCGGGCGTAACGTTACAGTGCAAGCAGTGTAAACAAGGAGAGATTGAGGGCTGCAAAAAAGGCAACTGTCCTTTATGACTATTTTGTTCAAATCTGCCCGCCATTGGCGCTTTGCGGGTGCTTATTTTGTTTCCTGTATGTATATGTATATATATATATATATATATATATATATATATATATGGTAAACTGTCGGGGGCTTTTTTTGCCCCCCTAACTGATTTTCGAGGGCATTTGGTAAATTTGAGGGCATTTTGCCCCAAGCCCCTGTTAATTTCTAACCCTGATATAGTCTTTACCTTGTCTATGATGTACTGCAAAAAGAATAATCCAATTATCTGATCGCCATTCCAAATACTGATCGCGATCGTGTTTCCAACGTAATCCAGCATTGAACTTGAACAGGGGGGGGGGGGGGTTAAAGTCAGTAATCAGTTATAACCGCTTGTCTTGCCGGAGTATTTAGACCCCGCCCGCATGCCGCAGCTCGGCCCATTTGCGATCTCAGACCCATTCCCAATGATAACATCAGGCTGGATGGATGAATTATGAAGGGAAATATCGAATAAAAGAAATAACAACCAAAACCCCAGAAATCTCGGGTCTGGCACCCAGCGCATGGCGAGTTAACCCGACTTATCTCGTGTTTGGCCCCCGAATGAGTTAAGATGGAATGAATTTGAACAGTGAAGGCTGCTCTGTGGGTTCTGGATCTAGGTGTCTTAACCCTCCTCTCGTTTCTCTTTAACCCTTTGCAGTTCTGACAGAACACCAGCTCTTCGACGTCTTCAACAACGCAATAGTGTCGCTCTATCGCTCGGAAGACGATGGTGGAGGGGGAGACGTGGGAGGGGGAGGAACAACAACAACAACAGGGACAGACTCCTCCAGGACAGACCGAGGGAACAGCAGCAGTGGAGGAGGCGCGGTCAACAGCGACAGCGGAGACGGTCGGTCAGGAGGAGGCGGGAACACCACCAATCATAGCCCCGCTGGGAACGGAGGGGTGGGACTAGGGATGATGACCACCAATGACGCGCTGCTGTTCCACGAGAAGTGTGGCACGTTGATCAAGCTGAGCAACAACAACAAGACGGCGGAGCGGCGGAGGCCGCTGGACGAGTTCAACAACGGCGTGGTCATGACCAATCGCCCGCTGCGACACAACGAGATGTTTGAGGTGCGGCCAATCACGCTCCTCCATGCTGATTTCATTTTATACAATTTTTTGTGCTGTCAATAGATTAAAAAAATTAACTAATTAATCTCACAATTTTCTGTAATTAATCTAGATTAAAAATCGCATTTTTCTACTTAAGACCGAAGCTTGTAACAGATATTTACTTGAGTAAAATCATGGAATGAATGTAAAATCAACACAAAGAAAGTATATTTAGATTCAAAGACTATTTTAATAGCTTTCTTTGAATACAGTTTCTCTCCTGTGAAATACAAATGTTCAACAAAACCATCAACATTGACTCAGCTAGACCTCTTTCTTATATCCGCGGCGCTAAGATTGAAGATTTTTCACTCCATAGATTAATCGAGATTAATTTATTTTAATGCTTTAATAAATTAAAATTAATCTCCAGAGTTAAAGCATTAATTTTGACAGCCATAATAATTTTATAAAATTCACCCAGCCAGTCAGTCACTCATTCGCTCAGTCACGGACGATCTGGCAGGGTCGTTTTGTCGGACGCATGTGCAGGTAGGGCCGTAGGTCTGTGCGGTTGCATGCTCGTTCAGAAACGTCCTACACAAGAAAATAGCAGCAGGGGGAGGCGAGGTACAGGTATGGGCAGGGTAATAGTAGAAAGACATAAATATAGGCAATACAATTAAATCTGAATATAAAGATATGAGAAAAATAAACCGTGTAAACAATGTAGTTAACCCTGAATATAAAAATATAAGAAAAATAAACGATGTAAACAATATAGTTAACTCTGAATATAAAAATATGAGAAAAATAAACAGTGTAAACAATATAGTTAACTCTGAATATAAAAATATGAGAAATAAACCGTGTAAACAATATAGTTAACTCTGAATATACAAATATGAGAAAAATAAACAGTGTAAACAATATAATAAAACCGTAAACAAAGGTGCAGATGAGGGTCTGTATGCCCTATCTGTTGTATTATACGTTAGTCTCAATACATACATAAATACATTACTTGTCACCAAGGTTGTTAGTAACATCTTGCTCGGGGGAATGTTATACTGGCTTGGTAAAATATTGAATATTAATCAATATGCATTGTCCCTGCAAAGTTTTATAAAATTATTTGTAGAAAATTGGGACCCTAGAAAATAACTAATAAAGTTAAAATGACCATTTATGTGTGATTTGTGTAAATATAAAAATATGAGAAAAATAAACGGTGTAAACAAAGGTGCAGCTGATATATACTATGACTAAAGGTAAACAGTATGCACAAGGTACAGTATACACAAGGTATCCTAATGATATAGGTCATACATTGTAGTCCGTGCAGGTTTTGGTGGTTAAGAGTCGGACCTAATTTCTTTGTGTGCATGCAGAAAACAGGGTTCAACAGGGTTAAGTACAACTTTTTCTTTTTTCATAGCAGATCTTTAAAATCGGAACATCTTTATTGCTAAGTAAATCTTTGCATATAATGAGAAGTTGTCCTCTGCATTTAACCCATCCCAACTACTTAAGCATCTAAGAGGTATTATTTATTTTCACCTTATGTATTGTCATCATACAGCACAAGTATAGTACAACGAAAATAGGTTTAGCATCCAACCAGAGTGCAAATGTAAGAGTAAAGTGCAATAGTAATATCCAATATACAGGTGATATATAGACCTGTTCGCTGTATACGTCAGACTCCGTGATCGCGTGCATCAAGGAGGCAAAGGGAACGTAATCCTGGTCAGAACAACGGGGCAAGACTACAGTATTTGCATTTGTTAATATTTGCCAAATTTCCCTCGGGATGATTAACACTTTGGTCGCCAAAAACGCCTTATCACGTCATTCCCCGCCATGCTCATTCTGCCAAAGACATGGTACCACGTCTTTGATATCAATATTTCAAAAATCTGTGATCGCAATCATATTTCTCCCCTGGAGACTTGAGATCTACTGTTGATCCCCTTTCAACTCTCCAACGGTTCAAGAGCGCCATCTGGTGGCCGATCGGCGGATCGCCCAAACCGGAAACAGGAAACGGAAGCTGGTGCTCATTCCAATTCGGTCCGATCACTCGCTAATAGTCCCAGGACTCGAGCTAGACACAATGGATAGCAATCCGTTACCAATAACTCGATAAACAACATGATTTGGACGTATATACTATTATACAACCTGGAGATGGATCGCATATTTCTACATCCCATAATAGGAATATTTCTGCTCCACGCTCATCGCCCAACGCTACGAGGAAGCTACGGTAAGTTTCAGCGTTATTTTTTAACGTGTTCGATACAAACTGCTCTAATGATCATATCACCCACACTATACGTTGGCCACGGAATTATAAACGACCCCCCCCCCCCCCCATCCGGTCAACATCAGATGATAAGTAGTAACTTCTAGAAGCACGTCCATTTGAAAATTTTTATCTTGCGCAGATTGCTATCAAACTGTATTTGATCATCAATATAATGCATTTAGGGCTATAAATCACGTTCTGGAGAATGCTGCAGAAAACGATAAAAACATACTTATACTTAGACCGTATTTTAGTATGAATATGTGAATGAAAAAGTATAACGTTGCTACACCCTGAACAATAGATACTTGACGTTGAATGGGCCATAGTAATGTCAATTTAGCAATACAATTTAAAAAGTTATAGCCCTGCAAAGAAGGGGAACTTCTCCATAGACCAATAGAGCTGGCGTGGGATGGTTTATTGTGAATATAAGCCTGGCGACCAAAGTGTTAAAGTATTTCTATTATATTCTATGTTGGCCATGCTAGCGATCTAAACAATCAATCCATGCCAAAACTAGATATGTAAAAGGTGAAAGGCTAAATGACATCCAACCTTTTTCGTTTGAAACAACTTTTAGTCAGGGGAGTGTCACGGTTTCTCCATAGAGCCCTGTCGTACTTTTTTTTAGCGCGGCAGCTCGCGCAGGTAAGGGGGAAACTTAGTCACGTCACGTGACTCAGTTGGTATTGCTGATTGGCTCGAACAAGGTATGTTTGTAAACAGCGAACAGGTCTATATAATATATACAAATTAGTACTACTGAGTAATAGTGCTAATCAGATGTACAGGGTTGTAGTATTAATATGTACAGTGATACAGGTATAAAGACACTATGGTAGTACCAGTGTTGTAGTCGAGTCACTAAATCTCGAGGTCGAGTCGAGAGTCCCCAGTGTTCGAGTCACCAAAGAGGAGCCTGAGTTGATTCCCCATTACCCGAGTACGATTCCAAGTCATCAAGGTTGAGTCCACTCCACTCTGGCAGTCAAAGAGCTGACATACAAATAAAAAAAGGTCTACATTAAACATAAATGACACAGCGGTCATCATTTTGAGTTCGTTTACTTTTTGACAATAGCCAAACAAATGCACTAGCCATCAATATCTTATGCCAAATGATTAGGGCCTATTACATAAAATAAATGAACAAGTCCTCGTCTGCACCTTCCGAGTCCGAATGCAGTCAATGCTCGGGTCCGAGTCATCAATGCTCAAGTCCAAGTCGAGTCACAAGTCCTGGACTTGAGTATTACAACACTGGGTAGTACTCATACTAGTAAGGGATATGTATATACTATATAGATATAGTATCTACAGATATGTAAAAAGATTTATATGCAGGTATGTACAGGCGGATGTGGAGATATATATATACAGTATATATATATATATATATATATATAATATATATATATGCACATGGTAAGAATAAATATATATCTACAGCATTATTGTACATGCTATCATACATCCTCTCTAATCTCCATATGGTAATGCCTCTGGGGGCTGGATAATTGAATTAATAATATTCATCTCTCCGAGTGCTCGAGGCGGCACATAAACCTTTCATTTATTTATTTTGGTCAGACTGTCATGAATAATAAAGAGCCCTGTTGTCAGTGCGTATGTAAAAGAACTGCGTTTCCTTCCTCAGATCCGCATCGATAAGCTGGTGGACAAGTGGTCGGGTTCCATAGAGATAGGAGTGACTACGCACAACCCAAACAACCTGGACTACCCTGCAACCATGACCAACCTGCGCTCAGGTAACTCACTCACTACCCTGCAACCATGACCAACCTGCGCTCAGGTAACTCACTCACTACCCTGCAACCATGACCAACCTGCGCTCGGGTAATACTCACTCACTCTTTTTTAAATGATTACTCTACATACAAATGTAATCTATAGCACCTTTAAAGTGAAGGACTCTCTCCGAATTGACTCTCCGAATTGACTATCTCAAACCCGCCCTCTTTTCTTGATCCTCCAATCACCACTGTCGCTTTGGTTGTGATTTGGAGGATCAAGAAAAGAGGGCGGGTTTGAGACGGGTCCATATTGGTATTGGCAGTGAAAAGTACCAGTCCGTGCATCTCCAAGTAACACAAGAGACAGACGCCAAACACATTAGCATTCCCGGAGAACAGGAACTATTGCTCGTTGCACTTTTGAAGTAGTTCCTAAGTGGTTCGTGTTACGCTATTTCCCCTCCGCACGGGCTCTAGTGCTCGATGGTGTTTTGAGTGTGTGGTTTACAATTCCTGCTTTTGTCGGGCTTGTTTTGCAGGTACAATCATGATGAGTGGCTGTGGGATCCTGACCAACGGAAAAGGGACCCGTAGGGAATACTGTGAATTCAGCCTGGATGAACTGCAGGTGAGTCGCATTACAGCCTGTGATCCATGCCAACGACTACCAGTACTCTACAGTTATCACCTGTTGGCCCTACGTTACCATACAGCCCAGTCCAAGTTTACCACAAATTACCGTCTCTCTCTCTCTCACTCTCACTCTCACTCTCACTCTCACTCTCACTCTCACTCTTACACTCACTCACTCACTCACTCACTCACACTTTTTCTCTCCATATATCTACTCCCTTCTCATCTCTGTTTCCCCCCCTCTTTTTCTCCCCCCTCTCTTTTCAATTACATTCAATTTGTATTCAATTATCTTCCTCTCACTTTCTCTCTTTCTATCCCTCTCTTTCTCTTCCTCTCTCTCTGTCTCTTTCTCTCCCTCTCTCTCTCCCTCTAGGAGGGTGATCACATAGGTCTGATGCGTAAGGCCAGCGGCGCACTCCACTTCTACATCAACGGCATCGACCAAGGTGAGCGATCCAGGCTGCTTATCAGTGTGTAGAAGGTGTTGATGCTGCAGGCTGTGGAGGCCTAGTGGCTGGATGGAGGGACTGATGTTACTGTGGAGCAGTGTTTCTCAACTGGTGGGTCGCAGGGCCATTTTGAGTGGGTCGCGGATGTGTATATATAAAAAAATTAATGTATTTATTTTTTTGCACTACCTATCTTTGTGAAAGTGGCTTCCCAGCTCTGGTCCAGCTGAAGACAAAGCAGAGGAACAGATTGGACATTGAGCATGACCTCAGAGTTGCTTTGTCTACCATCACCCCAGACTTTGAGACTCTTGTCAGGAGCAAACAACATCCCCAGTTATCCCATTAGTTCCCTGGGATGTTAAGCTAAGAAGTCTACTAAGAAGGATATATTATTTATTATTATTTTATTTCATTGGGTTTTTAGCCCTTGTTGCACTTTTGTTGCACTTTTTTGTGTTTATTTCATGTTTTTAACAGTGCATGAAAGATTGTGTATTACTGCAATTTTTATTTTTTTTATAAATCATAGTGGTTAAAACATTTGGATCGCGACTTAATGACTAAGGAAAATGTTGGGTCCCGAGGCTAGACCAGTTGAGAACCACTGCTGTAGAGCTCCTAGTGGCTGGATGGAGTGACTGACGTTACTGTGGAGGCCTAGTGGGGATAAAGACACCCAACACCGTCTGCATCACCGTATATTTCTTACTAATGATCACATCCTCATTGTGCGCGGAGTGAGATGACCTGCTGGGAAGAAGCCCTGGAAGGAATGGCGACATCGACATGGTTGTAACACAAGATGCCGTTTCATCAAAGCTCTTTATTTTAATCTAAAGTGCCGCACAGTGTAATGCGTGTAACCATTTGATATGATATTTGCATTTATAATGCGCCCCCCAGCCAATTTTTACATCGGTCCGGGGCGCAGCCCGGGGAAAAAAGAATACGAATAAATGGACAGGACAAAGAAAACGGAACCAGGCAGATGGACAGACAGAGAACATAAGAACACCTCAGACACACAGCACAACAGCAAAGTAACTCAGTGATCATCCAGACCGAAAATGTGGGTTTTAAGCAAGGTCTTGAACTTGAATGTCTGTACAGTGTTGGCAGACTTGATCTTGAGAGGGAGCTTATTCCACAGTCATGGCATCACTGCAAAGGCCCGGAAACCCTTTTTTCACCAGTTTGGCCCGCGGGACCCTCAGACACAGTTGGTCATTCGATCTAAGGGACCTGGAGCTGATGGGTTGGACCAAGAGTTCCTCAATGTAGGCCGGACCGAGACCATTGAGGGCTTTGAAGGTGAATAGCAGAATTTTAAAGTTGATTCTCTTCCTCACTGGGAGCCAGTGGAGGGAGCCAGTGGAAAGAGACAAGTACTGGGGAGATGTGGTCCCTCATTCTGGTGCCTGAGACCAGCCTGGCAGCAGTGCGCTGGAGGGGGAGGATGGTTTTGTCCGGGAGACCAGAGTAGAGGGAATTGCATTTGTTTTTTCTTAGCAAGGGTGGCCCTGGTGGTAATGGAGTCCTTGACCTTAGCGGTGTTTCAGTGTCGCGCTCCGGCGCCCACTGAGCCTCAGGTCATCTCCTACGTCAGTAATGAGACTGTTTTCAAGATTCAAGATATTTATTTCTCCGTACAATGAAATTCTTACTTTGCTAGTCCACCCTTCACACACAATCACAAAAATAAAGGGGAACTATCTTATAAATGGCCTTTTTCAGTGTTTAGCATTGTTTCCTAGCTATGTGGACTTATATTAATATGATCTATGTCTCTAATTCTCATATTGGCGCATTCTTCCAATTCTCCTCTCACAATATTCACCCTCACTGAACTGAGTCATCTGAAAATGTGATGATTAGTGATGTCAGAAAGACACCGCTGCATGTTAACACTTTGGCTGCCAGGAAACGTGTTTAGACGTCATTGCCGGCCATGCTCAAGTTGCCGGAGGACGCTGTACAGCGTCCTTATATCAATATTTCAAAAATCTGCGATCGGATTCATATGTCCCCTCCGCTGGCCTGAGATCCACCAGGAGGACCCACTGAGCTCTCTGGCGGTTCAGGAGCGCCATCTGGTGGCCGATCGGCGCAATCGCTTAAACAGGAAGTGGCATAGAGGTTGTGCTGGACGTCCGTATTACTTCCGGGCACTCGCTATAGGTCCCGGCATTCTAGCTCGTCACAATACACATTGATCGATTGCCAATAACTCGATAAACAACATGATTTGGACGTATATACCATTATACAAGCTGGAGATGGACCGGGTAAATCTACATCCCATAATGATAAGATTTCTACTCTACGATGATCGCCCAACGGCGCGCGGAGACTGGGGTGAGTTTTAGCGTGTAACGTTACCGTCTTCGATACTAACTGCTATTATCAACATTTGACCCACATTAGATGATTGGTATAATGCTGCCCACGGAATTTTTTATATCGCGCTGATTGCCATAAAACTGTATTGCATCATCAATATAATGCATTTGGGGCTATAGATCACGTTCTGGAGAAAGCTGCTGAAAGAGATGAAAACATACTTATACATTAGACCATACTTTACTATGAATATGTGAATGAAAAAGTTTAACGTTGCTACACAATGAACAATACATATAGGACTTTGAATGGGCCCTAATAATGGCAATGTAGCAATAGAATTTAAAAAGTTATAGCCATGCAAAGAAGGGGTACTTCTCCATAGACAAATAGAGCCGGCACCCTATGGTATATCATGAATTTAACCCAAGGCAACCAAAGTGTTAATGTTCAGGCGCCGGCGCCGCGTCGCAGTGGTTTAGGTGCCCAGGCTCAAAACAGCTCGAGATCTTGAGGTAGAAAAATGCTGTTTTTGAGTACTTGATTAGAAATACAAAACAATGAATTAAAAAAAATATATAATTACAGAGGTGTTCCATAAACTCACAGGAATTGTGTAAAAGTGCCCAAACAGTGAAAGAAATAGTAAAATAGTTCCCCTTTAACACTTTCAGCGCCACGCCTGGTTTTCCGTTTTACCGCTTGAATGCCACCATCGGCGCCAATGTTAACGTTAATATCGCCTAATCTATGTTTTAAATTATGGCTATGTGTCTAATCTGCCCATCGCATTATCAAAGACTATTTTCCAGTCAGTGCTGTGAAGGCAGATTGTTTTTTTATCGCGTCGTTGCCGTTTCAGAGCAGTTAGAAAAGCCCCCGTTTTGATATAAAAAACAGCTCATTCTGGAGCATTCTATGAAAATCGTCTTTTAGTGGAATATTCCACAACGTTGATATTCGTCGGCCTTTTTATGAATCGTTTTCAAATAAACGCTAGATGATCAATATTATACGTGCACGCACGCACATTACGGCCGCGCACTGATAATCGCTCCGTTGATTTCCTCACGGACTTTTACAGTGAAACCGAAAGAAGACATTTCACAAAACAGCTTATAACTTCATCAAACTTACTCTGATTATCCTACTACTGATAACATAGAGTCCTTACCTGACATCAGATGGTATCCAACTGGTATATTCCAATTCCTGATCACCATTCGAAAAAATCGATACGTGTATGGATCCAACGCGATACAGTTTTTAGAGTTTTGTGCGTACCAACTGTTGGTGCATTTAATGTATATGACCGTCAGTCACTCATAGACATTGGATTACGGGAAACTTACCAACTGGATTACTCGCTGGATCAACTTTCCGAACCACATCAATGGCCGGAAGAAATCCTCCGGAGACTAGGACCAGATCCTTTGTTCCTAGACCCCAGGAAAAGACGTCGAGGAAAAAGGGCTGGGATCCGAAACAGGCTGAGATCCAGACGACACCGTACACCACTTCCCAGTATATTGCTAGCCAATGTACAATCAATAGACAATAAACTGGATGACATCCGAGCAAGGATTCAATATCAAAGAGACGTTAGGGACTGCAATGTCCTTTGCTTCACCGAAACATGGCTAACACCGGAGGTTCCAGATCACGCGATTCAACCAGCGGATCACTTCTTTATCCATAGGAAGGATCGGACACAATCAGAGTCCGGTAAACAACGTGGTGGAGGTATTGCCTTCATGTTTAACAAAAATTGGAGTGATCCAACGAATGTGAAGGAATTATCCAACCACTGCTCCCCAGAACTGGAATATATAACCATCAAGTGTCGTCCTTTCTTCCTCCCGAGGGAGTTAACGGCGATCGTCCTGGTCGGAGTGTATATTCCACCGCAAGCCAACAACAACGCCGCGCTCTCCAGACTCCATGACGAGGTAAATAGTATACAAGCGACGAACGTTAACGCCGCCATTTTAGTACTGGGAGATTTCAATAGCGCCAATCTGAGAAAGGTATTGCCTGATTTCTACCAGCATGTGACTTGCAACACCAGAGGCGGTAACATCCTAGATCACTGTTACACGCAATTTAAAGGTGGCTACAAGGCTCATTCTGATAGTGGCTTTGGCAAGTCAGATCACGCATCCATTTTCCTTACACCAAAGTACAGACAAAGAATTAAAAGTACTCCCGTAGTCTCGCGAGAGGTGCAGAAATGGGATGTGACGTCAGAGGACACGATCCGGTCAGTGTTTCACAACACAGACTGGATTGTATTCCGCGACACAGATAACATTAATGCCTACACGGAGACAGTGCTGGACTATGTCTGTACTAGGGTGAAAGAAACAATCCCCACTACCAAAATGAAAGTTTACCCAAATCAAAAACCCTGGGTAGACAAATCCGTCCGTGAAGCTCTGAGAGAGCGCACCAAAGCATACAATGACGGCCTAGTGGCAGGCAACATGAATGACCACAAGGTGGCGCAACACAACGTAAGGAGGACAGTGTCAGAGGCCAAACGGCGCTACAGGGATAAAATTGAACTCCAGTTTGAACAAGCTGACTCTAGAGCTATGTGGCAGGGGCTCAAAACGATGACAGACTACAAAGGCGCCTCCCTCAAACTGAACAGTGACATCTCCTTAGCAAACGACCTCAATACCTTCTATGCGAGGTTTGATGCTGGTAATAACAACACCAGCTCACAAGCCTCGGCAATGGGGGGGGGGGGGTCGGCTGCTGATGGAGGCGCAGTGTTCAGGGTAACAGAGCATGAGGTGAGGCGGACCTTTAAAAAAGTGAATATCAGGAAGGCAGCAGGTCCGGACGGCATCCCCGGCCGCGTCCTAAAAGTCTGTGCCGACCAACTGGCCCCAGTATTCACTGACATATTTAACCTGTCCTTAGAACAGGCTGTCATCCCCACCTGCCTGAAGAAGTCCACTATTATCCCTGTACCCAAAAAATCCAAGCCTGCTTGCCTCAACGACTACCGCCCTGTAGCTCTCACCTCCATAGCCATGAAGTGCTTTGAGAAGCTAGTAAAGGGCTACATCTGCTCCTCCCTCCCCATCAACATGGACCCCCTGCAATTTGCATACCGCCCCAACAGGTCCACGGAGGACGCCATATCCCATGTGCTGCACACAGCAGCATCACACCTGGACAAGAGGCAGGGGAACTATGTGAGAATGCTATTCATCGACTACAGCTCGGCATTCAATACCATAGTCCCCTCCATACTCATAGCCAAGCTCAGGGACCTGGGCTTGGGCTATGACCTCTGCCAGTGGGTCTTGGACTTCCTGACTGGCAGACCCCAGGTGGTGAGAGCAGGCAACTGCACCTCCTCATCCATCACCCTCAACATAGGGGCCCCCCAGGGCTGTGTTCTGAGTCCCCTCCTCTACTCCCTGTACACACACGACTGTGTGGCTCAGCGGAGTAGCAATACAATCGTCAAATTTGCTGACGACACAGTGGTGGTGGGCCTGATCTCTGCCAACGACGAGAGGGCCTACCTGGAAGAGGTCAAGGTCCTGGCGGGATGGTGCCAGGAAAACAGCCTCTCCCTGAACGTCAGCAAAACAAAGGAGATGATTGTGGACTTCAGGAGGTCGGGGGTCAAGGACTACAGCCCCCTCAGCATCGACGGGGCACCGGTTGAGAGAGTCAACAGCTTCAAGTACCTCGGAGCCCACATATCCGAGGACTTGACATGGACCATACACATTAACAGTGTGGTGAAGAAGGCACGACAACGCCTCTACTTCCTCAGGCGCCTAAGGAAGTTCCAAGTCAGCCAGAAGATCCTTAAGAACTTCTACTCATGTACAATAGAGAGCATCTTGACCGGCAACATCACCTCCTGGTTTGGGAATAGCACTGCAAAAGACCAAAGCAGACTACAAAGAGTGACACGTTCAGCCGAACGCACAATTGGAGGGGGGCTCCCCACCCTCCAGAACATTTACTACAAGCGTTGCAAGGGGAAGGCTAAGAGAATTATTAAGGACTCGAGCCACCCGAACAACTGCCTCTTTGAACTGCTGCCGTCAGGCAAGCGATACAGGAGTCTCAAGGCGAGCACAGAAAGACTCAGAAGTAGCTTCTATCCCCAGGCCATCAGGCTGCTAAACGAACAATGAATGAACACTACACAACAACAACCACCAAACACACATAGCACACACATCCACACGCACACACTCACTTTAAACAAACACACTGTAGCACCCACTACACACACTTTATAGCACACACCCACTTTAAACAAACACACTGTAGCACCCACTCCCCACACTTTATATTTATGGATGAAGGATTGCACTACAACTCGTACACCTTACTGTAAATTGTACCTAAAATTGTACCTCATCCCATTTCTGCTTTGCACTAGATAGTACTGTACATTAGTACACTGCATAGTATTGTGTATTGTATATTATATGGTAACTCAGAACATTGTACATATGTCTATACCGAACAACTGTGACCTCATTTTCTTCTTCTAAATTCATGCTATATTATGTTATTATGTTATTTGATACTATCTTGTCTAGCACAGTCTCTGGAGCGTAACAGTAAGAAGCATTTTGTATGAAAGTATTCTGTACTTCTGTATGACAACTATTAAAGAACTTGAGAACTTGACTAGAACTCCATGATCCGCGGGGATCTGAGGCTCCAGAATGAACTCTAGTAACCCCGGCTGGATCAGTGAACTGGAAAATGTGGAGTACCGGATTTTTTTCCCCCATTTTCATTGAGTCCATTCCAAAATCACTTATGTCATCTGGGAGACGACAGGGGGCGCTTTTTTCCACAGTGATCGCCGGCGCCCCTCGGCTATACTCAAGTCGGGTGATGCAATAATTTTTCAGATCGCAAAAAAAAAATAATAATAATAATTCCGAGAAATCTCGTGAGTGGCATGCAACACCTATAAAAAAACCAGAGAAATCTCGTGAGTGGCACTGAAAGTGTTAAAGGAACACGCCAACATTTTGGGAAATTAGCTTACCGTCTTCTCCAGAGAGAGACCAGAAGATAGATACAAGTTTCCACTCTGTGCATTCAGTAGAAAGCTGTCTGGCTACATGTTAGCCTAGCTTAGCACAATGAATGGAAGCGGACATGACCGGTTAGCCTTCGGGAGAGGTGTTAGTTGGACAATGTCTAGGCTAACCGGTCATGTCCACTTCCATTCATTGTGCTAAGCTAGGCTAACGCGCAGCCAGATAGATTACTGAACGCACAGAGAGGAAACTGGTATCTATCTTCTTGTCTCTCTCTGGAGAAGACGATAAGCTAATTTCCCAAAATGTTGGCGTGTTCTTTTAAACTAAAATAAAGAATCTTAAAAAACATAAATAAAGTAGAAAAATAAGGCAAGAGTGACAGAGTAACAGTATTGGTAAATAAATGGTAAATGGTGCATTTAAGCGCTTGGCAATTTGTTCCTCACATTTGACTAATTTATTCACACATTCACACACCGACGGTGGAGGCGAGCATGCAAAGTGCCAACCTGCTCATCGGTAGCAATTTAGGGGTTAAGTGTGGATAGACACTTCGACACGCTGCCCGGGAGGAGCGGGAATCGAACCGGGAACCTTACAGTTACCAGATGACCACTCTACCTCCCTGAGCCACTGTCACCCACATTCAGCTCACAGTGTAGTGGTAGAAGGATATAAAGTGCACTATGCATTGTTGCAAATATTGCAAATAATATGGTAGTGGAGGTGACAGTGTCAGAGTGTCTGTGTAGTGTTCACAGTTCAATTATCAAATCAAATGTATTTGTAAGGCCCGACAACACACGTTAATGTCTCCATGGGCCGGACTCGTCTTCACAAGTCAAGAAGAAACATCACAATAAATCAAGAACAAAACAAAAAACACAATGAAATCAAAAATAAAATGTAAAATAAATAAATGCAACACTCCCAGTGTTGTCTTGTGGCCTGTTTTGTCAACAGGAAGTGCTCTTGTCACAGGATGTGGGTTGTGGTGTGTGGGATATAAAAGCGGTAGCGCAACCTGACTCTAATCCCGTCTGGATTACATCAGGATGCTGGAGCTGTAATTGACCTTGTGCCACGTTTCCCAAAAAGCACTGAGGCCGCCTTCATCCCGTCAGCCGCTCCTCTGTACAGACGGACTTTATTTTGACGCGTACTGCTGGTTAATCGGATCACGAGTAAAAAAGCAAAAGCATAAAAAAAAGATGTATAATAAATTTTATAGAAGAGCTGTGATTAAAAACATACTACTGTTTCAGTTTGTCTAATTCCCTCAGTCATTCTACAGTGTAAGATAAGGTCATGTACTATATCGACAGCCCTAAAAGCAGCAGATTTTGCGATGAGAGCGCTATGACCGAAACATCACATCTCCATGACCAACCTCCCTCAGTCTAGAAGACGGTATAAGCGGCGTGTGGCGGTACAGTCTGTAACCGCCTGCAGCCAGGCGGTGACGTGTCGGTCTCTCCCGCCAGGTGTAGCGGCGGCCCAGACGCCCGGCGTGGTGTACGGCGTGGTGGACCTGTACGGCATGGCGGTGAAGGTCACCATCGTCCACAACCACAACCACAGCGACCGCCTTCGCCGCAACAACGCCATCATGCGGGCGCTGTCGCCTGACGTTGGCAGGCCCCGCCCCGCCCTCTCCCTCACGCCCGACCCTGAGGGGGCCGACCGCCTCCTCTTCCACTCCAACTGCGGCCAGAAGGCGGCCATCATCAGCGACGGCAGGACCGCCCTGCGGCCGCAGTGAGTACACCCCCCCCCCCCCCTCTTCGTTTTGAGTTACTGCGAACCAATCTTAAGCGTAGAATACTTTTAGAAACAAAACTGCAGGCCCTACCTTTGTAAATAACAACCATGTTGTAGCTTTCAAGCGTCACACAGTTTGTTTATTCCGTTCCATTACACCTTAGACTTTAAACCTTAGAGACTTTACACCCTAGACTTTCTTAATTTCTCTGACTCTCAAAATGCAGCACCTTTAGACCATAACGTTACATGATATCTGTGAACAAGTTGATGTTGAGATGTTTGTTTTTTTTCTGCTCGGGCAGCGCGACGGACGACTTCAACCACGGCGTGGTTCTGAGCATCCGGCCACTGCGCTCCAACGAGGTGTTCCAGGTGCGCATCGACAAGATGGTGGACAAGTGGGCGGGCTCCATTGAGATCGGCGTGACCACGCACAACCCCGCCTACCTGCAGCTGCCGTCCACCATGACTAACCTGCGCTCAGGTGAGACAGGGGAGATCGATTTGGAATGTATTTATGTTCCTTGGCGTAGATATGTTTGTATTTTGTGTAGTGCTGTCAATAGATAAAAAAATATTAACTAATTAATCTCACACATTTCTGTAATTAATCTAGATAAAAAATAGCATTTTTCTACTTAAGACCGAAGCTTGTAACATATATTTACTTGAGTAAAATCATGGAATTAATGTAAAATCAACACAAAGAAAGTATATTTCGATTCAAAGACTATTTTAATAGCTTTCTTTGAATACAGTTTCTCTCCTGTGAAATACAAATACAAAACCATCAACATTGACTCAGCTAGACCTTTTTCTTATATCCGCAGCGCTAAAATTAGATCCATAGATTAATCTAGATAAAAAGATTTAACGGTTTAAATAATTTTAATTAATCTCAAATTAAAGCTTTAATTTTGACAGCCCTAATTTTGTGTAATTCTCTTGTGAGTGTTTGTATATGTTGCCGTCTTGACTAATGAGTCAAGGTTACTGTACCATCAGTTTGGTCTTAGTCGACCAGTCCAAGACTTTGTCAGTCGATTAGTATTGACGAGATATTTCACGTTTTGATGAGAGATTTTCTGAAAAATTACGAGAAGATCTCTGGTGAGCATCAGATATGAAGAGGTCCTTCTGCATTATTGCACGTGGGAAACACAATTTGACAGATTTGTCTATTTTGATTAGTTGACTAAATTTACGACTATTAGTGGACTTAAAGGAACACGCCAACATTTGGGGAAAATAGCTTACCGTCTTCTCCAGAGAGAGACAAGAAGATGGATACCAGTTTCCTCTCAGTTTCCTCTCTGAACGCACAGAGAGGAAACTGGTATCTATCTTCTTGTCTCTCTCTAGAGAAGATGGTAAGCTAATTTCCCCAAATGTTGACGTGTTCCTTTTAAGAAGTCCTTCAGCCCTAGAAGTGTGTCCTTGAGGATCTCTTGTGCGTCCAGAGCCGATGAGTGACGGACGTGTCCTCGTCTGCTCCCTTTAGGGACGTGGATGATGACGGGGAACGGCGTGATGCACAACGGGAACACGATACTGGACGAGTACGGACACAACCTGGACCGGCTCAAGGTGAGTGTGTGAGACCTCCCTCTCTCCACCCAGTCGATCTGAATGTGACATTTAGATCAAATATAATGACATTTCGTTGGGACACTTTTATCCAAAGCGCCTTGCAGTGGCGTGTGAACGGTTGGTGCCAGTGTGAATGTCTACCTCTCTTTGTTTATTCCACTCCATTTAACCGAGGACGTGTCGAGCATGGCTTATTACAGAGGTTTAGTCTACCATTTGTGCACGTAAATGACTGATGGTCTGTCGGCACCATTGCTCGGTTTAAAACTTTGAAGATGGAGCGTTCTGTGTTTCAAAAACGAGCACCCATGCGTGACTGACACGCCGGTCCTTGGAACCATTACAGTTTTGATAAGTGACTGTGTGGCTGAAATGGCCGCTCCAGACCCCGGAGTCTGTTGACTGTGTCAGGTTTTATAATCTGACTGCTGGGATCCATGCGTTGTGCTGGGCTGGGTCGTTCCTTTAGTGAAACAACTTTTTATAATTTCTTTATTATGTTTTTGGTAGATATTTTATTTGTTTTTACCGGGCAGTCCGGTAGAGAGAGAGAGAGGAAGTATGGGAGGATAGAGGGGGAAGACATTCGGCAAAGGTCACCGGGTCCGGGAGTCGAACCCGGGACGGCCGTGTTGCACCGCAGTGCTGTACGTGGTGCGCCACCCTGGCGCCCAGTGAAACAACTTTTATTTCAGATAGGGCTGCTCGATGTATGACAAACTATTCATAAAAGATTACTCATCGATTTGAGAACATCATAATAGTTTCATCTTTCTTCTCGACTAAAGGCTGCCTTTCTGTCATCTTCTACAAGTTACCAAAGACCTTTCAAAATAACTGTAAAACACACTGTGGCTCCTTCCTCCCTCTCAACACCAGCTGAAACTAGTTTTTGGGGGGAGGGGCGGAGGGCATTGCTGTAAAGCAGCGATTCTCAAACTACGGGTCGCGACCCAAAGTGGGGTCGTGGGTAGTTTATGTTCTGGCAACATATTTTGGCTAAATATGCCTTGTTTTATAAATGTGTATTGATAACATAGTGCTGTAATAAAATGTTCTAATAAATATGCATGATCAAGTTAAACAACGTGTGCTTTTATTTTAATATTCCTTAATTCCACGTTGAAATTACGCACACATTAACCAAAAAAAATCCTAAATAAAATGGGGTCATGGTATAAAAAAAGTTTGAGAACCCCTGCTGTAAAGGAAGTGTGCGCTGCATTTACAACACAAGACAAAATGAGAGCAACACAACACGCGGCACAATATTTGTTTTATCTCGATTATCTTGTTTTCATGATCGTGGGAGACAACACTTTTATTTAAAATGTAAACTCGATTAATGGCCCAGCCCTATGTTTGGAGAGAACAACCCACCCCTGGAAAGCAGCAAGATGCGGGAACTAATTGAATCAGTTGCCAGTTCGCTGAAAGTCGGGACTCAAAGTTTAGCGCCGCGCCGGCTGTTTTCATGTTTCGCGGACGGTATGTTCTGCAGAAACAACGATGCCGTTACCCAGCAACGGAAAAAGTCACCAAAGTGGTCTACGGTATATTACAATCCTTGATTGATTGATTGAAAACTTTATTAACAGATTGCAGAATGGGTACAATACAGTACGGCTCAATACACGCAATTGTTAAGGGGATGCAGACCAGAGAAAGACTTTCGTCTTGTTTACATCAGGGTCCCCCATTTTCAATTCATCATAACATTTATGACATACACGACATACAGATATACAGTACTGTTACATCCAGACATTTATGACATACAATATATATAAATATACAGTACTGTTTAAGAGACAGAGTTTCTAAAAGAGATTACCGTAATTCCTCTAATAGTAACCGGGTCTCAAATACAAGCCGGGTCTCTATTAATGACCGGGTGCGCTCTTGAGCTAAGCAATTATAAGCCGGCCTCCTAATACAAGCCGGGTTACTAATATACTGAGCTGCATACTGAGCTAGTTACTTGATTTCACTTTGAAAACGTTGAAATGACCAGTGACCACCTGTAATTGCACTGTTTACTATTTCATACAGTACTTGGTTTCAATAAATGAACCCAGTACATTTTACTGGGTTCAAACTGACACAAAATGTTGATTTATTCATTATGATCCGTTTGAAAATTTGAAATATAGGCCTCCCTCTTATACAGGCCTCCTCCTAATACAAGCCTGGTACCCGCTACAGTTGAAACAAATACAAGCCGGGGTTACTATTAGAGGAATTACGGTATATACATTTGAGGGGGAAGAAACTGTACATTCACATCCACATCCTTGAAACTGAAACCTGGTTTTGACCTTGTCATGAACTCTGGCGTGTTGCTCGTTTGCTGTATTCTTGTTCTTACTTTTCTCTCTTTTTGTTTTTTTCCACCCCCCCACCTCCTCCTCCTCCTCCTCCTGCTCCTTCTCCTGCTCCTCCAGGCGGGCGACACGGTAGGCGTGGTGCGGAAGGAGGACGGCAGCCTCCACTTCTTCGTCAACGGGGTGGCCCAGGGCCCGGCCGCCTGGAACGTCCCGTCCAGCGTGTACGCCGTAGTGGACCTGTACGGCCAGGCGGCCCAGGCCACCATCATGGACGACATGGGTGAGGAGGAGGAGGAGGAGGAGGAGGAGGGAGGGAGGGAGGGCAGGAGGAGGAGGATGAGGGGAGGAGGGGGAGGGGAGGAAGGGCAGGAGGAGGGAGGAGGGGAGGGTGGAGGAGGAGGGGGGGAGGCAGGAGGGGGAGGGCAGGGGGAGGAGGAGGGGACGATGGAGGAGGGGAGGGCAGGAGGGGGGAGAAGAAGGGGGAGGGCAGGGGGAGGAGGAGGAGGGAGGTAGGTATATTTAAAACGGGGGTCTCAAACTCAATTTACCTGGGGGCCGCTGGAGGTAGAGTCTGGGTGAGGCTGGGCCGCATCAAATATTCTACAAAAAAAGCATTTCAAGTATTAAAAAAAAAAAGTACAACTGATCCAATCTTCTCAATATTTAGCAATAACATTTCAGAACATGAACAGTTCTTCAGAACATGAACGGTTCTTCAGAACATAGGCTTCTCAGTGGTGTCAGTGGACTCATCCACATGCAGCTATGGAAATGCACTGTGCATTCTTTTTTTATTCTGGTTGCTGTGCGATCTGAGGGGGATTTGCTTTTGTTTGCCTTCAAACATGGTCTCCATCACTTCAGTCATACATTATTTTATTATGTATGCATCAGAGAGAGAGAGAATGGCTTCTTGTGTTTAGCAAACACCCATGCCACCCATGGTTGCTTTTTCTCGTTGTGACATAGATTTAACAATAACTCTGCTTGCAGCTTGATATGATGATTTCATTCCATTTATTTGCGTGGTTCTTGGCACTGAATTTTGAGGGAAGGTTGCATCAAAATAACTGTTTTGTTTCGTAGTGGCGTTTCAAATTGCAACTCTTCACAAGAGCTACCGTTTCTTGGCATATTAGTCACATTGGTCTGGTGCTGGACTCGGGATGAATGCATATTTTTGAGTCCATTCACCTTTGAATTGCTGTCGACTTTTCTTTTACTGGCCATCTTTGAAGATCCCATATTTTTCTGCTGCCTGCCTGCTGGCGAAACTAGCTACATTTATCTCACGGAGATAAAACTGGGAGCGAGGCTACTGTAGATGCGCTGTCAACTCTCTGCTCTGACTCGGACTGAAAGAGACGACACGCATTCCGTGAAGACCCGCCCTACTCCCCTACTCTGCCTCTGATTCGCAGACTGTGGGTGGGGGGGGGGAAACTCTGACGGGACGCTGAATGTGATTGGACCAGACCCGTACACAGACACAGACAGACAGTGGCAGTGCAGCCGGACATGCAGAGCACTGCTTGCAGAGGAGATTTAGCGAGGATGCATTTGCCTTCCACTTTACTTGGTATCACTCCGGAATCACGTTTCAACCAAGTCACTAACGTAACGTTGCTGTCATGAGCCTGCGCTATGGTAGCCTACAAGTGATAAAATAAATAAAACTTCCAACTCGCGCAACGACTCGGCAACAAGTTGCGTGCGGGCCGCATTAACACTAAACTTTGATGTCAAGTAGGGGGCCGCAAAATATCATCCTGCGGGTCGCGAGTTTGAGACCCCTGATTTAAAAGGAGCTCTCTACCAGAGATACATTTTACGGTTTGGAATCCTATGGCGCTAAGTGAGGGAAAGGGAAGGCTAAAAACAAGGGAAACGTGGAATGGCAAACACAAGGGCTGCAGTTATTCAAATTCTTGAATACTGACATCAAAACTTTGCGGGTTTTAGACAGTGATGTGTATATATATATTTTTTTATTATAATGTATTATATATATATGTATTAAATATATTTTTTATAAAAAAAATCTTTCCAACCTGTATTCAATACTTCCTGGGATATTTTACTTTATAATGGCATCACACATTACTCAGTTAAATTATAATAAATAAATATATATATATATATATATATATATATATATATATATATATATATATATATATATATATATTGGTGGAGAATACACACTGAACTAGGAAGAACAGCTTTCTCAAGCTTCGCACCATGGGCATGGAATGGGCTACAGGACCATATCCACTTAGATACCCTGGTCTCTCTCTGCGAATTTAAATCTTTATTACATAACTTCCTACAAGAAGAATGTCGCTGCTTTCTGTAGTCGGGTCCCAACTGCAAAACTGCAATATTACTGCATTAGGCTATGTGTCCACCGGGGACGTTTTTTTAAAGGCGGACCGCTTTGAAAAAAGAAGAAAAAAAAGCTTTGAGCGACTTTCTGGGTCTCCCCAGAGCTCGCGCCAGCCGCGGCTCCGCCCCTTCCTCGATGAGTTACATTGATGAGCGCGCTGCTTTCCAAAAAAGTTTAACTAGTTTCAACTTTATGAGCTGGGAGGAGCTCCGCCAAAAACGCTGCCGTCGAGAGCTCATAAAACACGAGGCGCGGCTCTGGGAAGAGGAGCGCGCCTGACGCTTCTCCAGCATAGAAATGAATGACAGAAAGGAGCTGACAACTCATAAAACGTCCCCTATGGACACAAGCCCTTACCCTGTATTTTACTGTCATACACTTTTACTATTATGTAGACTATTCTGTTTTGTGTTTTTGTGTTTACATGTGATGTATTGTATATTGTATACATGCACTTTTATTATGTTCTTGTGTGATGTATCGCAAATTTTTATTGCTGTCATCTTGGCCAGTTCTCCCTTGCAAAAGAGATCTTGTATCTCAATGGGACTTCCTGGTTAAATAAAAACATAAGTGGCATCAGACTCATACTTTAGTGTGTCATTATGCTTCCATCCACCATTCATTACTGATACTCTCTTGTCCCTTCTGTCCTCTCCCTCTTCCCCCCATGCAGCAGACCTCCCCCCTCTCCCAGAGGACAGCTCCGAGTGCCCCGCGGTCATGTCCCCTGGCAGCCCCTGCTCCGTCGCGGGGTCCAACCCTGCCAACGACTTGCGGTTCCACCAGCTGCACGGCACCAATGCCGTCATCACCAACGGGGGGCGCACCGCCCTGCGCCAGAACTGCCGCAGCGAGTTCAACGACGCCATCGTCATCTCCAACAGGTCAGGGAGCCGTCGGGGATTAAAGGAACACACGCCAACATTTTGGGGAAATTAGCTTACCGTCTTCTCCAGAGAGAGAGACAAGAAGATAGATACCAGTTTCTGCTCTGTGCCTTCAGTAGAAAGCTATCTGGCTGCACGTTAGCCTAGCTTAGCACAATGAATGGAAGCGGACATGACCGGTTAGCCTAGGCATTGTCCAACTAACACCTCTCCCGAAGGCTAACCGGTCATGTCCGCTTCCATTCATTGTGCTAAGCTAGGCTAACGTGCAGCCAGATAGCTTTCTACTGAACGCACAGAGAGGAAACTGGTATCTAACTCTCTCTCTGGAGACAATAACGGCATTAGTTTTGAATACTACATACGTTGATCGGCCGGATCTATATGAAAACCTTGTAGGATCAAGGTGAAATTGATGTCATATAGTCCTTACCTTTGATCGGGGTTATTCCAAAAAGAATATTCCAATTGTCTGATCGCGATTTCGAGTATTGATGTCCATCTGGTCCCGGACATCATTTGGCACAACTTATGGATTGAGTGTGCTACTGTAGATGCGTTTCGAAATGGTTGGATGAAGCGATTTACTTGGCTCCGTCTAAATTCTGCGCACGGAGGGGTTTAAATGTAACACACGGTAATGTAAATGTTACTGCAATTCTTTATACCCATTTTCTCTAAAACAGAGCAAGATTAAACTCTGAAACGTTGTCATGAGATAAAACGGATATTGAGAAGTTCAATTTCACTTGTAACTAAATCTTTTAAGAATTGTAGTTACTGCGGTTAGCTTCTTTAGAGCAGTATAGTATCCCTGTGGTTTTACCATAGAAATGCTATGTTTCTAGAGTGATTCACTATGGTGGTCTCTATAGTTATTGTTGCGTGTGTGGGGAAAGAAACGCAGGAATACTTTACTATAGTTCATTTCCATATGTTACCTTTCAACATGCCGTATTGATGCTGTTTGGAGCCCTGAGGCTCAACCTCAACATCTCATGTTCAGCTACATGTCGATAAGACCTGACGGAAAGCCTCGGGGCTGTAAACGTTGTTGATAAGAGATAAGAGGAGAAATGTAGTGTTTACTGTACGTTTTTATTTATTTATTTCTGCCCCAGCAGCACCCCGTGCAAAGTGACGTGTTATTCACCTCTAAACACGGTGTCTTCTCTGCTGCAGGTGCCTTCGAGAGGGAGAGCTGTTTGAGATCCACATTCAGAAGATGGTGGACCGCTGGTCGGGGTCAATAGAAGCAGGTGAGCTGGTCCTGGCATGTCCAGCAACACACAGACACACACACACTCACACACTCTATATAAAGAATATATATTTATTTATGTCCTCGTGAATTACAAACGTGCATGAGAGGTGGACGCGGGCAAATACTGCGGCATGGTCATGCTGGACCTACAAAAGGCCTTCGACACTGGTGGGGCTAGGTGGTGCAGTGGGCAAGGCGCTCGCCACCAACGCAGGAGATGCTGGGTTCGAGCCCAGCTCTCTGCGTTGCTACCAGCTTGGCTGGTCGTTCATACTAATACAATTGGCAGTATTAGGGGGTGGGAAGCTGGTGGGTGGGGATCGGACGTTGTGGACAGCGACTCCTACAGGTCGGTTGGTGCGCCTTTGCAGTAGAATCAGGAAGCGACGAGGGCGGCGTGTCCCTCCCACGTAGACCCTCGCCGCTGAGAGATCACGCTGTGCAGGTGAAAAGATGCGACGGCTGCCTCCTCGAGTACCGGAGGGGACACGTGATGCAAGGCTTCGTCCACATTGCAGCCGGTCTGTGGGAGGCATGGCCTAACATCGTTCGAGACAGGGGAGGGTATGAAATTAGGGACGGGAGAAAAATAGAAAAATGGGGAGAAAAAGTAGATAAAAAATTAAAAAAAGGCCTTCGACACTGTCAATCACTCCATTCTGATTGACAAGCTAAAAAACAATTGGTTTTGATAGTCTATCAGTGAGTTGGATGCAATCCTATCTGGAGGGGAGAGAACAGATGGTGGAGGTAAACGGTACCTTATCCCCCCCCTCCCAGTGAGCTGTGGTGTTCCACAAGGAAGCATACTAGGACCGCTACTATTCCTAATTTATGCAAATGACATGTCGTCAGCTTGTGACTGCAACTTGTTCCTGTTCGCGGACGACTCAGCCCTGCTGGTCTCTGACAAGAACAAGTTGCAGGTTGAAAAAATCCTCAGCTCGGAACTCGGCAGTTACCCCCACCCCACCTACCCATCCCCCCCCCACCCACCCAACCACCTCCAATGTACAGTTGTAGTGTAAATGTAGTCAAGAGACGTAAACATTATAAATGTAGTCAAGAGACATAAACATAAATGTCAAGAGACATAAACATTATAAATGTAGTCAAGAGACGTAAACATTATAAATGTAGTCAAGAGACGTAAACATTATAAATGTAGTCAAGAGACATAAACATTATAAATGTAGTACGAATGACGGAGACGCTGGGCTTGCCTGTTCGAGCCCAGCGCTCCACATTGCTTTCAGTTTAGCTGGTCGTTCATACTAATACACATTGGCCATATTAGGGGGTGGGAAACTGATGGGTGGGGATCGGGCGTTGTGGACAGCGACTCCTACAGGTCGGTTGGTGCGCCTGCGCAGTAGAATCAGGAAGTGTCGGGGGCAGCGTGAGCCTCCCACGCGTTACTCCTCGCCACTGAGAGATCGAGCTGCGCAGGTGAAAAGATGCGACTGCTGTTACCTCAAGTACCGGAGGGGACTTGTGCTATGTATGACTTAGTCCACATTGCAGCCGGCTTGTGGGAGGCAAGAAACGGCGTTCGTGACAGGGGAGGGTTGAATTGGATGATACGAAATTGGGATGGGAGAAAATATAGAAAAATGGGAGAAAAAGTGGATAAAAAAAAACATAAATGTAGTCAAGAGACGTAAACATTATAAATGTAGTCAAGAGACGTAAACATTATAAATGTAGTCAAGAGACATAAACATTATAAATGTAGTCAAGAGATGTAAACATAAATGTAGTCAAGAGACGTAAACATTATAAATGTAGTCAAGAGACGTAAACATAAATGTAGTCAAGAGATGTAAACATTATAAATGTAGTCAAGAGACGTAAACATTATAAATGTAGTCAAGAGACGTAAACATTATAAATGTAGTCAAGAGACATAAACATAAATGTAGTCAAGAGTAGTAAACATACTGTAAATGTAGTCAAGAGACGTAAACATTATAAATGTAGTCAAGAGTAGTAAACATTATAAATGTAGTCAAGAGACGTAAACATTATAAATGTAGTCAAGAGTAGTAAACATACTGTAAATGTAGTCAAGAGACATAAACATTATAAATGTAGTCAAGAGACATAAACATTATAAATGTAGTCAAGAGATGTAAACATTATAAATGTAGTCAAGAGACTTAACATTATAAATGTAGTCAAGAGACGTAAACATTATAAATGTAGTCAAGAGACGTAAACATAAATGTAGTCAAGAGATGTATAATGTTTACATTTAGTCGAGGCACATAAACATTAGGGATGGGCATCCATTTTTTTATATTCTATTCACCTACATGTGCACCTACACTGTGATTGATTGATTGATTGATTGAAATTTTTATTAACAGATTGCAGAATGGGTACAATACAGTACAGCTCAATACACACAATTGTTAAGGGGATGCAGACCAGAAAAAGACTTTCATCTTGTTTACATCAAGGTCCCCCATTTTCAATTCATCATAACATATATGACATACATAACATACAGATAGACGGTACTGCTTAGTGTTGTCAAAAATATCGATTTTTCTATACATATCGATTCTGAATATTTAAAACAGTTTCAATACTAATTTCCCGCAATATCTCGATATCAATATTTAATTATTCATAAAAAAATATATATACCATAATTTTCGGACTATAAGCCCTGCCTTTTCCCCCCATTTTTCGACCCTGCGGCTTATATAACGGTGCGGCTTATATGTGACTCGACGTGACCAAACCCGAAAATGTAAAAAAAATGTGACTGCATTGAAATGTTATTTATCTGTTCCCTTATTTGCTAAACTTAATACAACTTGTAAATGAGTTAATTCTTGTTATTTGTCCGACAGTATTGTGTCCCAATGCTGGTGGGAAGATTAAACAATTACTCCTCGCCACTGAGAGATCGAGCTGCGCAGGTGAAAAGATGCGACTGCTGTTACCTCAAGTACCGGAGGGGACTTGTGCTATGTATGACTTAGTCCACATTGCAGCCGGCTTGTGGGAGGCAAGAAACAGCGTTCGTGACAGGGGAGGGTTGATTGGATGATACGAAATTGGGATGGGAGAAAATATAGAAAAATGGGAGAAAAAGTGGATTAAAAAAAAAACATAAATGTAGTCAAGAGACGTAAACATTATAAATGTAGTCAAGAGACTTAACATTATAAATGTAGTCAAGAGATGTAAACATTATAAATGTAGTCAAGAGATGTAAACATTATAAATGTAGTCAAGAGACGTAAACATTATAAATGTAGTCAAGAGACGTAAACATTATAAATGTAGTCAAGAGACATAAACATAAATGTAGTCAAGAGTAGTAAACTTTATAAATGTAGTCAAGAGACGTAAACATTATAAATGTAGTCAAGAGTAGTAAACATACTGTAAATGTAGTCAAGAGACATAAACATTATAAATGTAGTCAAGAGACATAAACATTATAAATGTAGTCAAGAGATGTAAACATAAATGTAGTCAAGAGACTTAACATTATAAATGTAGTCAAGAGACGTAAACATTATAAATGTAGTCAAGAGACGTAAACATTATAAATGTAGTCAAGAGACGTAAACATTATAAATGTAGTCAAGAGACATAAACATAAATGTAGTCAAGAGTAGTAAACATACTGTAAATGTAGTCAAGAGACATAAACATTATAAATGTAGTCAAGAGACATAAACATTATAAATGTAGTCAAGAGATGTAAACATTATAAATGTAGTCAAGAGACTTAACATTATAAATGTAGTCAAGAGACGTAAACATTATAAATGTAGTCAAGAGATGTAAACATTATACATTTAGTCGAGGCACATAAACATTAGGGATGGGCATCAATTTTTTTATATTCTATTCACCTACATGTGCACCTACACTGTGATTGATTGATTGATTGAAATTTTTATTAACAGATTGCAGAATGGGTACAATACAGTACAGCTCAATACACACAATTGTTAAGGGGATGCAGACCAGAAAAAGACTTTCATCTTGTTTACATCAGGGTCCCCCATTTTCAATTCATCATAACATATATGACATACATAACATACAGATAGACAGTACTGCTTAGTGTTGTCAAAAATATCGATTTTTCGATACATATCGATTCTGAATATTTAAAACAGTTTCAATACTAATTTCCCGCAATATCTCTATCAATATTTAATTATTCATAAAAAAATATATATACCATAATTTTCGGACTATAAGCCCTGCCTTTTCCCCCCATTTTTCGACCCTGCGGCTTATAACGGTGCGGCTTATATGTGACTCAACGTGACCAAACCCGAAAATGTAAAAAAAATTTGACTGCATTGAAATGTTATTTATCTGTTCCCTTATTTGCTAAACTTAATACAACTTGTAAATGAGTTAATTCTTGTTATTTGTCCGACAGTATTGTGTCCCAATGCTGGTGGGAAGATTAAACAAGTCAAGTCAAGTCAAGAGTTTTATTTGTCACGGCATACAAGTATACAATGAAATGCGGGTGGTCTTGCCCGCAACGATGTGCAATACAGTAGTACAACATATAATAGAATCCAATAAAACATTGTGCAATAAACAGGTAACATAGTGGGGCATCTCGGTATTTGTACATAAGTTATTTACAGAGCATGGAGGACATGCTAGGTAAACATTAAAACACCTGCGGCTTATAGTCCAGTGCAGTTTATATATGTACACATCATTCAATTTAGCTGCTCTGGCTTATATTCAGGTGCGGATTATAGTGCGAAAATGTCGGTATATATTTTTTTTGTATAAGGAAGTTTCATTGTTTATTTCAATACCTGTAATAGTACAGTAGTCCACACACGCATGTGCATTCAGTTAAGTTGGAATATGACTGTAATACAAACAGTTCAGTTTGTCAGGTACATGCAACACAGATTACAGTGTTTACATCTGTCTGCTTGAGAAAATACCATGTTCTGCAATAAAAATGATTGAAGTGAGATGAACAGTTATTTTTAAATGTGTGATCTAAAGATAAACAAAGGGTTTTAAAAGTGTTATATTTATCTTCTCTTATAGTACCAGAGAGAAGCTGAGGAGAATCAACCAGCAACAAAAGCAACATTTATTAAAAAAAATATATATATATATTTATCTTTCTTTTCTTCTTTTTTTTACGTTTTAAGATTGAACCTTTTTCCCTGTGGTATCAAAAATGGTATCGAATATCGATACTTTTCAAGGTATCGTATCGAAGTTCGAAATTCCAGTATCGTGACAACACTAGTACTGCTACATCTATACATTTATGACATACCAGATTTACAAATACAGTACTGTTTTTGATACAAGAAGAGTCTAAAAAAGAGAGTACGGTATATACATTTGACATTGGAGGAGGTTGGTAGGTAGGAGGTTGGTAGGAGGGGTGGAGGGGGGGGTTGAGTAGGTGGGGTGGGGGGGGACTGTACATTGGAGATGGTGGGGTGTGGGGGGGGGGGGTAACTGTACATTGGATTATCGACTAAACCTTACTTGGTCACAAGAAGAGGGTCTTGTGTATTATTGGGTTTAATAGGACATTTATTGTACATTGGAGGGGGTTGCGTTAGGACATTTACAGGCGCCAGTTTTTAGCGCCTTTGAGGTGCTTTGGTACCATGAGGTGCAAGCATAGTGACTCGTAGTACCCTTGAATGAGTGCTCCTGCCAGAGTCTTCAGGGTATTCTTGTTTACCAGAGAGGAGATCCGGTACAAGAATCAAGTTCGTTGGTTGACTTTTTTTTATTACATTGGATGCCATTTTGTCACAGGAAAGATTTGCCTCTAGGATGGAACCTAGGTATGTAATTTCATCTTTCCTTGTGACAATATTGTCACCCACTGTAACTGAGAAGCCATCGGCCTTGCTGAGTTTGTTATTTGAACCGAAGAGAATGGACTCTGTTTTACCCAGGTGTAATGATAGTTTGTTATCAGCGAGCCAGGTGCAGATTTTGCCGGGTTCCGAGCTGAGGGTTTTTTCAACCTGTGTAGTGTATTGAGAGGGGACCCTATTAACTGTTACACCGCTGAATGGCATGCTGGGTATACAGGTAGCTAGCCAGGTAGCATAACAGTCTGTTAACAGCTGGGAGAATAGAAAAGAAAGATGAAGAAAGAGAGACTGGAGATGGTGGTATGGTAGCAACAGTTTGCCGTGTTGTTTCACTAAGTTCACACATTTCAAGCATCAGTGTTTTAATGTTCACAATGAATGCTTTTGTTCCCGAAATACGCTAGCTCTGTCCACTGGTGTTAGCTGTTAGCAATGACAGCAGCCAGCTAGCTCGCTTGTTGGATTATCTCACGCTCGCCATTAAGTAAAAACAAAACCATATGTTTTTTTTTTTTTTTATTATCTTTTTCCCCCTCCTTCTTTTTTCCGATTTTTCTCCCATCCCACTGTTAGTCGTTATGCCAATTCCCAACCCCCTTCCTGGTTGTTGCGCATTTTCCCCTACTGTTGGTCCGAGAGGCCGGAGACTGTCGCATGCTTTCCTCCGACGCATGTGCAGCCAGCCTGGCCGCGCAGATTCTCACCGGGAGAGTTTAACGTGTGGAAGGTCGCACTACCTCTCTCCAGATCCTACCCTTGCTGAGCAGGCGCCCCGACCGAACTGTAGGGGTCGCTGTCCACAACGCCCAGGACCCACCCACGGCTCCCCTCCCCCTAACTCAGCCAAACGAGTTAGTATAGCGATCAGCCCGAGCCAAGGCAATGCTGACTCTCCGGGAGTCGAGACCGCAGACAAAACCATATGTTAACATGGAAGATTAGTAATCTAATAGTTCTCAGTGACTATTTAGTTTTGCTCATCCCTAGTAAACATTATAAGGTGTCGGGTGTTCAGAGACCTTTTCAATCAGGTCAGCACATAACAACAAAGTTAGGCACAGAGCGCAATAATGTACAGAGTCCGCTTCAGGCATATAAAAACACACACACACCAACTATGTTCTCCTCTTCTGTCTTGTGTCCAGGAGTGACAGCCATCAGACCTGAAGAGCTGGAGTTTCCCAACACGATGACGGATATCGACTATGACACCTGGATGCTCAGGTAAGCCAGGCTGTGTGTGGGAGAGTGAGAGAGTGAGAATCAACCTTCGGGTCAGCAGTACCAGGCTCTGCACCATGGGTGACCGAGCCTTCTGCACGGCTGCACCACGCCTGTGGAACAGCCTGCCCATCCAGCTGAGGGCACCACAGAGCCCACCGGCCTGAAAACCTACCTGTTCAAAAAGGCCTTTGATTGCTAGCTTGTTAATAACTATTTCCTCTCCTCTTTTTCCTCTCTTTCTCCTCTATCTCCTCTCTCTCTTCCCTCTCCTCTCTCTCCCTCCTCTCCTCCCTCTCTCCTCTTCTCTCTCCTCTCTCTCTTCCATCCCCTCTCTCTCTCCTCTCCTCTCTCTCTTACCTCCCCTCTCCTCTCCTCTGCTCTATCCTCTCTTTCCTCTCTTTCTCATCCTCTCTATCTCATCCTCTCTCTCCTCTCCTCTCTATCTCCCATCCTCTCCTCTCCCCTCTCTTCCACCCCCTCCTCTCTCCTCCTCTCCTATCTCTCCTCTCTCCTCTTCTCTCTCCTCTCTCCTCACCCCTCTCGTCTCCCTCTCTCTCCTCTCCACCATCTCCTCTCTTCTCCTCTCCTCTCTCTCCTCTCTTCCCCCTCCTCTACCCTCCTCTCTTCCCTCCCCTCCTCTCCTCTATCCTTTCCTCTATTCCCTCCCCCCTCACTCCCCCCTCCTCTTCTCCTCTCCTCTCTTTCTGCTCTTTCTCCTCTATCTCCTCTCCTCTATTCCCTCCCCTCCTCACTCCCCTCCTCTTCTCCTCTCTCTTCTCCTCTCTCCTCTCCTCTCTCTCTTCCATCCCCTCCTCTCTCTCCTATCTCCCCTCCCTCTCTCTCCTCTCTCTCCCCCTCTCTTCTCCTCTCTCTCCCCCTCTCTTCTCCTCTCCAGTGGCACAGCCGTCATGCAGGATGGTAACACCATGCGTAACAACTATGGCTGTGACCTGGACTCTCTGACCACCGGGTCTCGTATCGGTATGATGCGCTCGGCCACCGGCGACCTGCACTACTACATCAACGGGATGGACCAGGGCGTGGCCTGCACCGGCCTGCCCCCAGGTAGCCAGTCTGCACACCACCTCTAAACACCCGGGAGGAATGAGATACGGGGGTTGATCCACCCCATGATCGATCTGGTTATTACCGGTAGATTAGATTCAAATGTATTGTCATCATACAGCACAAGTACAGTACGACGAAAAGAAGTTTGGCATCCAACCAGAGTGAAAATGTAGCAGTAAAGTCCGATAGTAATATACAATATACAGGCGATTAAACTGGGTATAAGATATATAAATTAGTACTACTGAGTAACAGTGCTGCTAATCAGATGTATGTACAGAGTTGTAGTATTAATATGTGCAGTGATACAGGTATAAAGACAATATGGTCATAGTCATACTGGCCAGCAGCGTAACTAGTAAGAGTAGGTAAGGGATATGCACAGATATAGAAATAATATCTACAGATGTGTAAAAAGGATTATATGAAGTTATGTACAGAGTACAGACAGATGTGGATTTATATAAATATACGGTAAGAATAATTAAGCAATAATACACGAACCAGTGGTATGTCATGAATATTGCCACGGCTGTGATGCGCCCACAGCCACGAGAGCGAAGCTTGAGTGGTGTAGGCATCACAGAGTGACAATATTCATGATATCCCACTGGTTCTCGTGTATTATTGCTTAATTGTTCTTACCGTATATTTATATATATAAATCCACATCTGTCTGTACTCTGTACATAACTTCATATAAACCTTTTTACATCGGTCCGGGGAACCAGGCAGATGGACAGACAGAGAACATAAGAACACCTCAGACACAACACAACAGCAAAGTAACTCAGTGATCATCTAGAGACGAAAAGGTGGGGTTTAAGCAAGGTCTTGAATGTCTGTACGGTGTTGGCAGACTTGATGTTGAGAGGGAGCTTATTCCACAGTCATGGCATCACTGCAAAGGCCCGGAAACCTTTTGTCACCAGTTTGGCCCGTGGGACCCTCAGACACAGTTGGTCATTTGATCTGAGGGATCTGGAGCTGACGGGTTGGACCAAGAGTTCCTTCCTACAATGAAATTAACCTGCTACACCCCACTTTCTTTCTTTCTTTCTTTCTTTCTTTCTTTCTTTCTTTCTTTCTTTCTTTCTTTCTTTCTTTCTTTCTTTCTTTCTTTCTTTCTTTCTTTCTTTTTCTTTCTTTCTTTCTTTCTTTCTTTTTTTCTTTCTTTCTTTCTTTCTTTCTTTCTTTCTTTCTTTCTTTCTTTCTTTCTTTCTTTCTTTCTTTCTTTCTTTCTTTCTTTCTTTCTTTCTTTCTTTCTTTCTTTCTTTCTTTCTTTCTTTCTTTTTCTTTCTTTCTTTCTCTCTCTCTCCTTCGCTTCCTCAATCATTCTTGCTTCGCTCTCTCTGCTTCCCTCTCTCTCTCTGCTTCCCTCTCTCTCTGCTTCTCTGCTTTTCTGTCTTTCTCTCTCTGCTTCTCTCTCTATGCTTCTCTCTCTCTGCTTTTCTCTCTTTCTCTCCCTCGCTCTCTCTTTC
>NC_140168.1:142723856-142761750 GCF_963971535.1 Notolepis coatsorum | reverse complement strand
TAAGGGCTTAAGAGTGGAAACCGCTGCATGTCTATAAATCACATCTCCGTAATCCAACAGATAGGAACTCTGCTTCAACAACTCTCTTTCTGCTAATCATAGGGAAGCTGGCTCTCTTTCTATACAAAAAGCCAATATTTTTCCGTAATTTACTGGCGAGAATGTCCACATGATATTTAAATGTAAGTCCTTCATCAATCCAAACACCAAGGTATTTGTATTCTGAAACCCTCTCGATATCAGAACTGTTCAGAGTCGATATATGCAAGTCACTATAAACAATATTTTTGGAAAACAACATGAATTTAGTTTTACTGGCATTAAGCACCAATTTTAGACTAATAAGTGCATCTTGCAGGGCATCAAAGGAGAGTTGTAAATATTTAGTGGCCAGTTGCACAGAATCAGCAGTACAATAGAGAACTGTGTAATCCGCGTAAAGGTGGCTTTGACAGCTGCTCAGAGATGAGACAATATTATTAATATAAATGGTAAATAAGACAGGGCCCAGGATTGATCCCTGTGGAACACATTTTGTGATGGGTAGAAGCTCTGATTGGGCATTTCCCATTTTCACACACTGACATTTTTCTGTTAAATAGTTTTGAAACCAACTGCAAGCACCTGTATCAAAGCCAACACTCTGTAATCTTTGTAATAGGAGAAGGTGGTCAACAGTATCAAACGCCTTCGACAAATCTACAAACAGGGCAGCACAATGCTTTCCTTTGTCAAGGGCTGATACAATGTCATTTATAACTACAGTAGCCGCCGAGATTGTACTGTGTTTTTCTCTAAAACCAGATTGGTGTGGGTTTAATATAGAGTGCTTTGTGATGAATGTTTTAAGTTGGTTGTTTACCAATGACTCCAGGATTTTTGCTAGACAGGATAACTTGGAGATTGGTCTGTAATTATTTAGGTCACTTTTATCCCCCCCTTTATGCAAGGGTGTCACATGAGCTGTTTTCCAGGCAACAGGAACCACACCTGTTAGTAGTGAAAGATTAAATATGTGTGTTATTTGCTCTGAAACCAAATGGTGCAGCTAGTTTGAGGAAAAAAGGATCCAACCCATCCTCCAGTTGATTTCCTGGTATCAATGGCTTGAAGTGCCACGATAAGATACCGTACTTTTCGGACTATAAGCCGCAGCTTTTTCCCCCATTTTTCGACCCTGCGGCTTATATAACGGTGCGGCTTATATGTGACTCGACGTGACCAAACCCGAAAATGTAAAAATCAAAATATAGCTTTTTTGACTGCATTGAAATGTTATTTATCTGTTCCCTTATTTGCTAAACTTAATACAACTTGTAAATGAGTTAATTCTTGTTATTTGTCCGACAGTATTGTGTCCCAATGCTAATTGCATATGGTAATTAAACATTAAAACACCTGCGGCTTATAGTCCAGTGCGGCTTATATATGTACACATCATTCAATTTAGCTGCTGCGGCTTATAGTCGGGTGCGGCTTATAGTGCGAAAAGTATGGTAAGTCACACGATAAGATAAGGTAGGATGAGGTGAGATCTTTATTAATCCCAAGGAGGAAACAAGGGCAATGTCATCAGCGAAACACAACAGTCCTTAGACGACAACAGTCCTACAGGGCGGATGACAGGAAGAACTATCGAAAGCCTAAAGGAGTAATACAACAGGGTATCTGCGTGGTATTAAAAAGTATTCAATTCATAATTCTCGATTTAAGGCCTTAAAAGGTATTACAAAGTATTACATTTAATTTGCACAGGTATTACATTTCTTGGGGGACAGCCCGGCTGTCGGTAGATTAAATAACATTAAATATATTAAATGTTTTTGTATTCAAGTTGTTGTTTTATGTGGGGCTACTGGGAGCTTGGTGCGTCTGGCGAGAGCTTGTATGGAACGTGTGAGAATCTTAATTGGCGTGCAAGTGCAGCCGCAAGTTCAGTGTCGCTATGTGTTTAAAAAAAAATAAAAAATGATGGTCGTTAAGTTGGCATTAAAAAGTCTTCAATTGAACTTGTTGAAACCTGCAGATACCCTGTAATAGAATAGAGATAAAGAATAGCGATACATATTTTAAATTAAAATTGGATTAGATGGATTGAGTACAAAATAGGGCTGGGCGATATAACGATAACTATAATTATCGCGATATATTTTAATCGATATCGAAAAGAAAAAATCATTTATTTATTTATTTATTTTTACCTGCAACAGGGCAGTTTAAAAACCAGAGACAGTGGACAGACTTGTCTTTCTTGCCTGCAACTTAAAGTAATGGCTGTGCTTGTCCAAATGACAATACTGACCAAATTGAGATTTATTTTTCTCTTGTCCATTTATTTTGTTTGCTTTCTAATTTAAAATACAGTTTGAAACCGTCTGTACACAGTAGGCTATGTGTGCTAGCAGAGCTAGTCTCCAGTCATGAGTCACGGTGCACATGTGCGGTGGTTTGTCCACCAAAAAAGCGCCAAAAGATAGAAAAGAAACTAGCAGAGCCAGAACTGTTCAACTCCCCTGGAGCCACAGCCAGCAGAGAAGCCGGTTTACTTTCGCTTTTAAACCAGCTGCAGCCTGAGAACTGGAGTGTGAGGGGATGTAACACTAAAGATGGCGACAACGACAAAGAATTGCTGCAAAATAAACATACACCTGTTGTTTAATTTAAAAAAAAAAAGTGAGTGAAATGATATTGTTATCCATATCGTTATCGCGATATAATTTTTGGCCATATCACCCAGCCCTAGTACAAAAATGCAAATGGACTATAATGTCTATTCGCATGTTGACAGACATACAGATAACTACTGATATTTACAAATATCATCCCTCTCCTGTGTGTGTGTGTGTGTGTGTGTGTGTGTGTAGTAGCGGGCGTGGCCCACCGGCTGCACAGTAAGCACGGTAAGAACGTGGTGCTGCTGGGGGAGGGCTGCCAGGCGGTGAGGGTCGCAGGCTACGCTCACGGCATCGTCTTCAGCGCCAAGGAGCTCCGCGCCGACGAACTGTTCGAGGTAAGAGAGGAGGAGGAGGAGGAAGAGGAATTGTCGTTTTTGTGACTTTTCTTTACCGGGTGTGTGTTGCTTAGTACAAATATGTTGTAACATTCCTATGTTGATTATATGAAGAAATGTGACCTGCATTTGGACAATTCTCTCAAAGTGGTTCTCTGGTATCAGTCAATATGGTCAATAGGGACAAATGGATATTGGTAACAGCCTAAAAAAAAACACAACAAACATAATGTGAATAAACCATTTTCCAAAGTAGAAGAAGTTTTTAAGTAGACCTCATGACTTATTCAGAGAGATCTCCAATTTATTTTTATGCACATGCCTTTGGTTGATAACTGTGTATATTTTTCATTTCAAACCTTTATTTAAACTCAAAAGGCTACTGAGGTTTTCCTCATTTACAGTCACGTTGAGTTTACATACAGAAATAAACAAAGAAAAAGCATATGAAATCATAAAAATAGGACAACAAGATGAGGCAAAAAGCAAGGATAACAAATCAATTGTATGTATAAAGATATATTTCCAGGGGCGCCCCAGTGGCGAACCACATAGCGCGCTCAGCCGCGACACGGCCGACCCGGGGTCGTTATTTGCCGAATGTCTTCCCCCCACTCTGTCTCCCATTCCTCCTCTGTCTCTCTCTACTGGACTGCCCAGTAGCAATAAAGCGATAAAACGCCAAAAAATTAATCTAAAAAAGAAAGAAAAAAAAAATATATATATATTTCCATTTTGAGGGGCGACAGTGGAGTTAGAGCAGTCGTCCGGTAATCGGAAGGTTCCCGGTTCGATTCTCGCTCCTCCCGGGCAGCGTGTCGGAAGTGTCCTTGAGCAAGACACTTAAAGGATAACTCCACTATTTTGGGAAATTAGCTTATTTAACATCTTCCCTGGAGTTAGACAAGAAGATGCATACCTTTTTTGTCTCTGTGCGTGCATTTTAGCTTTGGGAATAGATGCTCCGTTAGCATAGCTTAGCTTCATCACTGGAAGTGAGGCAGGACAGTAGCCTTACAGTGCCTTACAGTGTATTGCAAGGTCTGACATTGACCAAACTTGATATGCATGACCTTGGTGGGCTCTAGGTCAACTCCTGAAAAGGGGGTCAATGTCAGACCTTGCAATACACTGTAAGGCACTGTAAGGCTACTGTCCTGCCTCACTTCCAGTGATGAAGCTAAGCACTGAAATTATGGCAAGGGTTATTAGCCCCCTAACTTTTTATTGCAAAGTCTGACATTGACCCCCTTTTCAGGAGTTGACCTAGAGCCCACCAAGGTCATGCATATCAAGTTTGGTCAATGTCAGACCTTGCAATACACTGTAAGGCACTGTAAGGCTACTGTCCTGCCTCACTTCCAGTGATGAAGCTAAGCTATGCTAACGGAGCATCTATTCCCAAAGCTAAAATGCATGCACAGAGACAAAAAAGGTATGCATCTTCTTGTCTAACTCCAGGGAAGATGTTAAATAAGCTAATTTCCCAAAATAGTGGAGTTATCCTTTAACCCCTAACTGCTCGTCACCTTCGGTGTGTGAATTTGAGGAACAAAATTGTAAAGTGCTTTATAAATGCACCATTTAACATTAAAAGTTGACTACAGTTTGCAAACCAACTCTCTTTCTATCCCTCCCCCTCTCTCTTCTCTCTCTCTCTCACTCTCTCTCTCACTCTCTGTCCCTCTCTCACTCTCTCTCCCTCTCTGTCTCCTCGCTCTGTCCCTCTCTCTCACTCTCTCCCTCTCTCCCTCTCTGTGTCTCTCTCTCTCCCTCTCTGTCTCCTCGCTCTGTCCCTTTCTCTCTTCTGTCTCTCTCTCTCTCTGTATCCCTGTCTCTCTCTCTGTCCCTCTCTCTCTCTGTCTCCCTGTCTCTCTCTCTCTCTCTCTCTCTCTCTCTCTCTCTCTCTCTCTCTCTCTCTCTCTCTCTCTCTCTCTCTCTCTCTCTCTGTCTCTGTCTCTGTCTCTGTCTCTGTCTCTGTCTCTGTCTCTGTCTCTGTCTCTGTCTCTGTCTCTCTCTGTCTCTCTCTGTCTGTCTCTCTCTCTCTCTCTCTCTCTCTCTCTCTCTCTGTCCCCCTCTCTCCTCTCTCTCTCTGTCATGAAGTAAACAGTACAACAGTCTAAACCTCTCGCCCCCCCTCCCCCAGGTGGAGATCGACGAGGTGGACCATGACTGGAGCGGCTCGCTCCACGTGGGCCTGACCACCCTGCCCCCCCCCGACCTGCCCTCCTGCCCGCTGTCGGGCCTGTCCCCCTCGCTGCCTCAGCTGCGCACCAAGGTCACCTGGCTGCTCTGCGGCTCCGAGGTGCGGCGCAACGGCCTGCTGCAGCGCCAGAACTACGGCTGCTCGCTGGACCGGCTGACGGTGAGGAGAGACTCCTATGAAGGCTTGAATTAACTTGTGACAAAAAAAAACAATACACCTACAAGTAGGGCTGTACCGAATGCTTCGAAGCTTCGATCATAATGTTGACATTCGAATTCTAAATCAACATTAGAATTTTTTATTTTTAATAAATTATTTAATTTGAATTTTGAATTTTTTGTATGTGTCTATTTAATCTGTTTAAACCAATGGGGGTTTTCTTCACAGTTGCAGTTAAAGATTAGGCTACACTAATATTATAGTATTATACTATAAGACGTCACCATCACTTTCATACCAACCGTGCCCTTATTGGATTATTTATGTTGACGAAACTGATGAGTTATATTCATTAACACTTTGATTGCCTAAGGCTAAATTCATGATATACCATAGGTTGCCAGCTCTATTTGTCTATGGATAAGTTCCCCTTCTTTGCAGGGCTATAACTTTTTAAATTGTATTGCTAAATTGCCATTATTAGGGCCCATTCAATGTCCTATATGTATTGTTCAGGGTGTATGAACGTTAAATTTTTCATTCACATATTCATACTAAAATATGATCTAAAGTATAAGTATGTTTTCATCTCTTTCTGCAGCTTTCTCCAGAACGTGATTTATAGCCCCAAATGCATTATATTGATGATCAAATACAGTTTGATAGCAATCGGCGCGATATAAAAAAATCCAACTGGACGGACTTCTGGAAGTTACTACACATCATCTGATGTTGACCGGATGGGCGAGGGGGCGTTTATAATTCCGTGGGCAGCGTTATACCATTCATCTAATGTGGGTCAAATGTTCATCAGATCAGTTAGTATAGAAGACATTGAAAAATAACGCTGAATCTTACCGTATCTTCCTCGCGCCGTTGGGCGATGAGCGTGGAGTATAAATTTTCCTATTATGGGATGTTGGAATACCCGGTCCATTTCCAGGTTGTATAATGGTATATACGTCCAAATCATGTTGTTTATCGAGTTATTGGCAACGGATCGCTATGTATTGTGACGAGCTAGAGTGCCGGGACATATACCGAGTGCCTGGAAGTAATATGGTTGAACAGCACATTGTCCAAGTAACTTCCTGTTTGGCAATTGCGCCGATCGGCCACCAGATGGCGCTCTTGAACCGCTAGAGGGTTCAGTGGGGCTTTTTGGTGGGTCTCAGGCCAGCGGATGGGAAATATGAATCCGATCACAGATTTTTGAAATATTGATATCAAAGACGAGTTACGGCGTCTTCGGCAACTTGAGCATGGCGGGGAAGGACGCCTAAACTCGTGGCAGTTAAAGAAAGTTGATTTAATAAAAGAAAAAATAGTAATTTAATCAGATTAATCACTTTATTCAAATTGAGGATTTAGTTTAAAAAAAAAAATCGTTTTTTTATGAAGTAATTTTTTTTTAATAGACATTCGAAGCTTCGTTCGAATACTTCAATCGAAGCTTCGAATGTTAAAAAATGACATTCAGTACAGCCCTACCTACGAGGAGGCTGAAACCGGCTAGAACGTAATTGACACGTCTGGTTGAAGTGTAGGCTACTCGTCAGAGCAATGATGGGATTTCCACAAGGTCCGTTGACCTTGACAAGATATAACGCAAAAGATACTACCTTGACAGTGAACAAACTACAAACGGCATGACGTGGCGGTCAAAACTGTGTACTCTTGCCGGTAACAAACATGCCTGCATTAAATAGACTGGTAAGCCACCTACTGGTCAGTAAAGGGAACTGCTACCATAAACCCAACTTCATAGGCATAAATAATGCATAGAATGGTACATACAATACAGAAATGCAAACAAATAAATTAAATATGAAACATGGCACTAAACCAGCAAATTGGCTCTAACAACTCCGCTTTGGAGGAAAGCCTCTAAATTACTTCATGTAAACGTGGTGGACTTGAGATATAGCAGTGGACTGAGAGGTGTTTGGTGCTGGCAGGCCTTGGCTTACTTGTGCTTAGTATCATTAGTAGGGGTGTTGGGAAAAGTTGATTCACATACGAATCACGATTCTATCTTCTACCGGTTTAAAAATGGATTCACAAATGAATAAAATGTTTCTTAATTTTTTGTGTGATTTAAAAATAAATGTATTTAAAAATTTTAGACCTATTAACACATTAACTGCCATGGAGTTTGCCCGTCTCATACCACTCTCTGCCACCACTCTAAGCCTATGGAGATGTTCACCTTATTTGCAGGGCTATAACTTTTTAAATTGTATTGCTAAATTGACATTACTATGGCCCATTCAACATCGATTATCTATCGTTCAGGATGTAGGAACGTTATACTTTTTCATCCATAGATTCATACGAAAATACCGTCTAGAATATAAATATGTTTTTATCGTTTTCTGCAGTAATTCCTAGAACGTGAGTTATAGGCATAAACTCATATATAGATTATCAACTGCCGTTTGTTGCCGATACACGCTATATTAAAAATTTCAACTGTACATGATCCTAAACGTTATGACTGATCATGCACGGATGGGGGGTGGGTCGTTTTATAATTCCGTGATCGTCAGTAAATGCTTTATGTAGTATGGGTGATATATTGATCAGAGCAGTTTGCATTAATAATAATAAACAAACACGCTGAAAGTATCGTTACTGTCCTCTTACCGTTCGCCGATGAGACTGGAGGAAAAAGATCCCACTTATTTGACGGCGATCTACTAGATCCATTTCCGGTTTGTATAATAATAATAAACGCCCAAATCATATCGATTATTGAGTTATGGCAGCGATCCATATACACGTATGTGTGTCTAGAGTCCCGCAACAATATGTGAGTGCCGGACGCATTTTCCAGATGCACGGAGATCACCAGAGATCCATTTCCGGTTGTAACTCGCCTATCATCCACCAGGCGGCAGTATTGAAGCGTTGCAGAGTTGTGCAGGCTCCCACTGTATCAGCCGAGGCTGGGTGAGGGAATTATGAATACCATGGCGAAAAAATGAAATATGATATCAATAACGTTGTACGCCGTGGTTTGGCAGAATTAGCATGACCTTGAAACACGTTGTACGACGTTATTGGCGCCAGATGTGTTAAACTAACTGTCTCTCACAATCAAATAGGAAAAGTAACTCAAAACTGCAACCAAGAATCAAATCTATACACGTATTGAATTGAGAATACATTTTTTTAATCTAATCGTGACCCCCCCCCCCCCCCCCCCCCCCCCCCCCCCAAATAATCTAAATCATGAGATTCCCGAATTGCATGTAAGATGAGCAGGTATGGTCAGAGCACCATGTTGTCTGTGGTTGCAGACTGACTGTGTTGTGTGTAGAGCATCATGGCGTGTGTGGTAGCAGTCTGTAGTTCGAAGCTTCATTCATAACGTTGACATTCGAATTCTAAATCAACATTTGATTTTTTTATGTGTTATGTGTCTATTCATTCTGTTTAAACCAATGGGGTTTTTCTTCACAGTTGCAGATAAAGATTAGGCTACACTAATATTATAGTATATGACTCGTCATAAAAAAATCTATAAAACATTTATCATAAATGATGTACCCTATCTGCATCCGCATCCGATTAATCACTTTATTCAAATTGAGGTTTTTGTTTGAGGATATAAAAAAAATATATATGCCTGCAGCAGCATGTTGAGGTTCCCACGCAGGGGCCACACCCTAGATCTGGTCATTACATCAGCCCCCTTAAATAGCCTAGAGGTCTATGACCTCGGTGTGTCCGACCATAAGGTGGTCTCAATGACCCTGTCATCGATGCTGCCCTCTACTAGACAAATGTCAAATGTCCTTCCGAAATTGGAAATCCATTGACCCAGCCACCATGACCACAGACCTCCAACGCATCACCTGCCCAGCCTCTGCAACAATGGATGAACTAGTAGAGCACTACAACTCATCCCTGAGCAGTGTCTTTGACCTTCATGCCCCTGTCAAGACACGTGAGGTCAATTTTAAACGCTCCGCCCCCTGGTTCACACAGGAACTGAGGAAAATGAAAAGAGCTGGTCGTGCCCTGGAACGTCGACTCAGACACTCTGGACTCACTGTCCACAAACTGGCTTTCCGTGACCTTCAAAAGGCGTACTGCAAGTCCCTGAAAGATGCACGGTCAAACTTCTACTCCAACCTCATCAATAAAAACACTGGCAACTCTAAGCAGCTTTTTTCCACCATAAATCACCTACTGAAGCCACAACCATCCTCATCCACTGAAGCTACAAAAGAGCGATGCAATAACTTTATGGACTTCTTCAGATCTAAAGTAAACAACATCCGCTCTCTGATGCCCAGCTCTTCCTCTATGTTTCCCCCTGCCTCTAACCCACCACCTGAGAGCTTGCCATCTCTCCCATGTTTCACTGAGGTTCAGCAGAGCCACATTGAAAAAACCCTCAGAGGAATGAAACCATCCACCTGCACCCTGGATCCCATTCCAACTGCCCTGCTCAAGTCAAACATCCCCAGCATCAGCCCAATCATCACCCAGGCTGTTAACCTCTCCCTTCAAACTGGCCATATCCCATCCGCCCTCAAAGTTGCCATCATCAGCCCCCTCCTAAAGAAGCCCACCCTGGACCCGGAGGTTCTTGCCAACTACAGCCTATTTCGAACCTTTCCTTCCTATCCAAGGTTTTGGAAAAGGTAGTTGCCTCCCAGCTCCAGGACCACCTTAAAAATAACACCCTGTTTGAGAAGTTCGGCTTTCGCTCATCCCACAGCACGGAAACAGCTCTGCTCAGGGTGACGAATGACCTCCTAATGACCGCTGACGCAGGATCACCATCACTCCTCATCCTCCTCGATCTGACAGCTGCGTTTGACACTGTGGACCACACCATCCTCCTGGAGCGCCTCCACAACACTGTTGGACTGTCGGAACATGCACTACAGTGGTTCCAGTCCTACCTCTTAGGCAGGACTGAATATGTCTCACTGGGAGGACACAAGTCCAGGCTGCTCGAGGTCACCTGTGGTGTTCCGCAGGGGTCGGTTCTTGGTCCCATTCTATTCATCACCTACATGCTCCCCCTCGGTCGTGTCATCGGCAGACATGGAATGTCCTTCCACTGTTATGCCGATGACACACAACTCTACATAAAAACGGCCCCAAACCCCTCTGCAGCTCTGTCATGCCTCACCACCTGTCTTGGGGAGATAAAGGCATTGATGAACAGCAACTTCCTCCAACTGAACAGCAAAAAAACCGAGGCACTCCTAATTGGCAGTGGCACCCCCCACCAGGTTCAGTCTTCATCCATATCACATCTCACCTTTGACGGCCAGGTAATCCCCCTCTCCCCCTCAGTCACAAATCTGGGGGTTCGATTTGACCCCCACCTGACCTTCAACACCCACATAGAACACCTCTGCAAGACCTCATTCTATCACCTAAAAAACATATCAAAACTCTGTCCCATTCTAACCCTGTCAGATGCAGATAAGCTTGTCCATGCCTTTATCTCCTCAAGACTGGACTACTGTAACGGACTCTTCATCGGGATTCCTGGCAAGAGCATCCAAAAGCTGCAATACATCCAGAACAGCGCTGCCAGGATCCTGATGAGAGTCCGTAAACACGATCACATAACCCCCATCCTCCACTCACTACACTGGCTCCCCGTCTCATCCCGGATCAACTACAAAATCCTGACGATCACCCATAACTGCATAAACACGCACCCCTCTACCTTCAGGAACTCATCACTCCACAATCCTTCAAACGCACCCTCAGATCCGCAGGTAGCCTGCTCCTTCAGGTCCCCAATACCCGGCTCTGCACCATGGGTGACCGAGCCTTCTGTACGGCTGCACCACGCCTGTGGAACAGCCTCCCCATCCAGCTGAGGGCACCACAGAGCCTGGACTCTTTTAAAACAGGCCTGAAAACCTACCTATTCAAAAAGGCCTTTGACTGTTGTTTTTAAATTGTCTGTTTATACTATGTTTTTAATTAATGTTCTATTTTTATCTTATTTTTATTCTGTATTTTATTTTATTTGTTTTACTAATAACTATTTTATTTCAATTTTTTTAACTGTTTTAACCCTGTAGTGTAGCACTTTGGGATCCCAGTGAACAAAAAGTGCATTACAAATCCAATCTATTATTATTATTATTATTATTATTATTATTATTATTATTATTATTATTATTATTATTATTATTATTATTATTATTATTATTATTATTATTTGTGTATAGAGCACCGTGGTGTGTCTGGTAGCAGCCCTACTGTGTTGTGTATAGAGCACCGTGGTGTGTCTGGTAGCAGCCCTACTGTGTTGTGTATAGAGCACCGTGGTGTGTCTGGTAGCAGCCCTACTGTGTTGTGTATAGAGCACCGTGGTGTGTCTGGTAGCAGCCCTACTGTGTTGTGTATAGAGCACCGTGGTGTGTCTGGTAGCAGCCCTACTGTGTTGTGTATAGAGCACCGTGGTGTGTCTGGTAGCAGCCCTACTGTGTTGTATATAGAGCACCGTGGTGTGTCTGGTAGCAGCCTGACTGTGTTGTGTATAGAGCACCGTGGTGTGTCTGGTAACAGGCTGACTGTGTTGTGTATAGAGCACCGTGGTGTGTCTGGTAGCAGCCCTACTGTGTTGTGTATAGAGCACCGTGGTGTGTCTGGTAACAGCCCTACTGTGTTGTGTATAGAGCACCGTGGTGTGTCTGGTAGCAGCCCTACTGTGTTGTGTATAGAGCACCGTGGTGTGTCTGGTAGCAGCCCTACTGTGTTGTGTATAGAGCACCGTGGTGTGTCTGGTAGCAGCCCTACTGTGTTGTGTATAGAGCACCGTGGTGTGTCTGGTAGCAGCCCTACTGTGTTGTGTATAGAGCACCGTGGTGTGTCTGGTAGCAGCCCTACTGTGTTGTGTATAGAGCACCGTGGTGTGTCTGGTAGCAGCCCGACTGTGTTGTGTATAGAGCACCGTGGTGTGTCTGGTAGCAGCCCTACTGTGTTGTGTATAGAGCACCGTGGTGTGTCTGGTAGCAGCCCTACTGTGTTGTGTATAGAGCACCGTGGTGTGTCTGGTAGCAGCCCTACTGTGTTGTGTATAGAGCACCGTGGTGTGTCTGGTAGCAGCCCTACTGTGTTGTGTATAGAGCACCGTGGTGTGTCTGGTAGCAGCCTGACTGTGTTGTGTATAGAGCACCGTGGTGTGTCTGGTAGCAGCCCTACTGTGTTGTGTATAGAGCACCGTGGTGTGTCTGGTAACAGCCCTACTGTGTTGTGTATAGAGCACCGTGGTGTGTCTGGTAGCAGCCCTACTGTGTTGTGTATAGAGCACCGTGGTGTGTCTGGTAGCAGCCCTACTGTGTTGTATATAGAGCACCGTGGTGTGTCTGGTAGCTGCCCTACTGTGTTGTGTATAGAGCACCGTGGTGTGTCTGGTAACAGCCCTACTGTGTTGTGTATAGAGCACCGTGGTGTGTCTGGTAGCAGCCTGACTGTGTTGTGTATAGAGCACCGTGGTGTGTCTGGTAGCAGCCCTACTGTGTTGTGTATAGAGCACCGTGGTGTGTCTGGTAACAGCCCTACTGTGTTGTGTATAGAGCACCGTGGTGTGTCTGGTAGCAGCCTGACTGTGTTGTGTATAGAGCACCGTGGTGTGTCTGGTAGCAGCCCTACTGTGTTGTGTATAGAGCACTGTGGTGTGTCTGGTAGCAGCCCTACTGTGTTGTGTATAGAGCACCGTGGTGTGTCTGGTAGCAGCCCTACTGTGTTGTGTATAGAGCACCGTGGTGTGTCTGGTAACAGGCTGACTGTGTTGTGTATAGAGCACCGTGGTGTGTCTGGTAGCAGCCCTACTGTGTTGTGTATAGAGCACCGTGGTGTGTCTGGTAGCAGCCCTACTGTGTTGTGTATAGAGCACCGTGGTGTGTCTGGTAACAGCCCTACTGTGTTGTGTATAGAGCACCGTGGTGTGTCTGGTAGCAGCCTGACTGTGTTGTGTATAGAGCACCGTGGTGTGTCTGGTAGCAGCCCTACTGTGTTGTGTATAGAGCACCGTGGTGTGTCTGGTAGCAGCCCTACTGTGTTGTGTATAGAGCACCGTGGTGTGTCTGGTAGCAGCCCTACTGTGTTGTGTATAGAGCACCGTGGTGTGTCTGGTAGCAGCCCTACTGTGTTGTGTATAGAGCACCGTGGTGTGTCTGGTAACAAACTGACTGTGTTGTGTATAGAGCACCGTGGTGTGTCTGGTAGCAGCCCTACTGTGTTGTGTATAGAGCACCGTGGTGTGTCTGGTAGCAGCCTGACTGTGTTGTGTATAGAGCACCGTGGTGTGTCTGGTAGCAGCCCTACTGTGTTGTGTATAGAGCACCGTGGTGTGTCTGGTAGCAGCCCTACTGTGTTGTGTATAGAGCACCGTGGTGTGTCTGGTAACAGGCTGACTGTGTTGTGTGTCCAGGTGGGTAACCGTGTTGGTGTGAAGAGGTGCAGCGATGACACCATGCACATCTTCATCGATGGAGAGGACATGGGGCCTGCTGCCACTGCTGTAGCCAAGGTAACCATTAGATAGATATATACCTATAGTACACGCTGGCACTGCTGTAGCCAAGGTAACCATTAGATATATACCTATAGTACACACTGGCACTGCTGTAGCCAAGGTAACCATTAGATATATACCTATAGTACACGCTGGCACTGCTGTAGCCAAGGTAACCATTAGATAGATGTATACCTATAGTACACACTGGCACTGCTGTAGTCAAGGTAACCATTAGATAGATATATACCTATAGTACACGCTGGCACTGCTGTAGCCAAGGTAACCATTAGATATATACCTATAGTACACACTGGCACTGCTGTAGCCAAGGTAACCATTAGATATATACCTATAGTACACGCTGGCACTGCTGTAGCCAAGGTAACCATTAGATATATACCTATAGTACACACTGGCACTGCTGTAGCCAAGGTAACCATTAGATATATACCTATAGTACACGCTGGCACTGCTGTAGCCAAGGTAACCATTAGATAGATATATACCTATAGTACACACTGGCACTGCTGTAGTCAAGGTAACCATTAGATAGATATATACCTATAGTACACGCTGGCACTGCTGTAGCCAAGGTAACCATTAGATATATACCTATTGTAACTGAGGGGTACAATTCCCTGACTGTATTAAAGAGTATGATATATTAAACCACTACTAGTTATGTACTTTAATTACTGGCCATACAGTACATGAATATATATGGTGAACACCCACACAAGAATACGGCATTGACACATAAAGTACTATTTAGAGGGTATTTATTATTATTAAGCAACGTTAGGTTACAGATTGAGAATTATGCTCGCGCTTGTATGGCGAAGAACACACGTAAAGTAAGTCAAGAGCGTAAGTCAATGAGAATAGTATGAATACTAGGATGGGTCTAAACTGACGCCACCTGTGGTATAGCAATTACATAGGGCACACTAGTACCAGCTGGAGACACTGGGGGGTTCCCTCCGGGTGTAAGGCCGGCCGGGGTAGAGGAATGTTCGGGTACAAAGTCTGGGTCAACGAGGAATAACGAGGTTCCAGATACAGGAGCCAGTGCATGTACTCCCTTGATCAGTAGACAAAGCAACAGCTATAATCCAGTATGCTCGACAGCATGGAAGACAGCTAGCCAGCCTCTTCCTAGAGGCGGGCTCGAGTGATGATCCTCACGGGGGGTAGATCCCAAACGACAGTGGGGTCGACGGTTCTCTGCTCCAGCAGTCACGGTCCCAAAGCAATATAATCCAACCAGAAATGGTTCTGCAGTCGCCGGTGTAGGTTCTCCGGTGTACATATCCAACGGTTCTCGTCTAGGACTCCTCGGGTGGGGGCACTAGTTTAGGCCGCCCAGCCTGGATAAGTGCACTAGCTATATACACGACGAACCGGTGGTAATGCTGGTCACTGAAGAACTGTAGCCGCACGATACACTATAAATGATAGACTATTACTTCACATTAGAATAAGTCGAACTCAACGTTACTGCTTTAAACTCTGACACTTTAGCAATCTTCGCACGCGGTTCTCAAGGCTCTATTTAGAGGCAAAGTTGCTCACTTCACTGCACGTTGTCTCGTGGTGAAGGTATTACTAGTAATGAACGAATTGCTGCTGTTTCCACCTGCGCCGTATTTATACGTAAGGTGAATTATCTAGTGCCAACCTCAGTTCTGTCGTATTACTGCGCAGACTCTGGACATGTTGAGACCAGCGTTTCCGTTAGCCGGTAATTACCGGTATTTGACTGGCAAAATCTGTTGAAGTCCGACATATTTAATCTCTCCGGTCATAGTGTCCGGTGAAAATAGTTCCCTCTGGGCACAGTTTGATTATTTGAATTGTATTTGGATGGGCTGGAGTTGGGTGGCCTATGCGATGAACGAAACAATCATTGAGTTTGTTGTCGTTGCTTCGCTCAGCGAGAGCTTGCTGCTGGATTTGCGGAAGGCATGCAGCTGCAGACCCACAGAACCCACCAGCTTTGCTGGCACAGTGCGGTCCCCAGACCTGGAAAGCTGCTCTGCGGGTCTGCAGCTGGATGCTTCTTGCAAACTAACTGCGGCCGGCTCGCGCTGATAACAGCTTTCATTGTTGGACCGGCTGCTTGGTGGAGCAACGATGAAACGAATGTAATGAATCGTTCGTCGCATGGGCTATTTAATTTTGGCCTGTTTTGGTACGGTTCGGGTGGTCAAGTTGTGCTTGGAGGGAGTTGTTTTCACCGGACATTATGACCAGCACCAAGTCGTTGGGAAGTGGAGATATACATCACGCAAACCCACGATAATGTTGCCGCCTCTCTCTGCAAAATTTCTCAGTTCTTCGCTTGATATAATTAATACAAATGTCCAATATAACGGAATTCGTTAGCTCATAAAAATGTGATTATAACAGACTGCTGTTTAGTGTCGGACCGACTGCCCACATACGCGGTCTATTTTATTTCAAGTCAGCAGCAGCACGGAGTATCGAGGGACTTATTTTATTTGGAATATATTAATGACTATACGCAAAAGTAGCCTCGTTTTAAGTAATAATATTATAAATCTACATGCCTTGAGGATGACATTCTTTATATAGCCTATATCAATTGTTTTAAAGCTCAATAAACTATGACCGGAATTAATCTCATTTGTCCGGTAGATTGAAATCTTGCAGGTCACGGAGACCGGCAACAATTTTTTCTAACGGAAACCCTGGTTGAGACATGCCCGGAGTTGCCTTTGAACTTGCCGTTGGGGGCTTGGTCGTTGGCGCCTAGGGGTCGCTGTCCAATAGGAGAGCGAATATTACTCTGGTTTGTACCCAGGTAAAGGGATATTCCGTGTATATATACAAATAATATACAAGGGATATCAAACGATATACAAATATTATACAAGGGATCTCAAGCAATAAATATATATATTCGGTTTAATCTGACCCTTTGTAACACCTATAGTACACACTGGCACTGCTGTAGCCAAGGTAACCATTAGATATATACCTATAGTACACGCTGGCACTGCTGTAGCCAAGGTAACCATTAGATATATACCTATAGTACACACTGGCACTGCTGTAGCCAAGGTAACCATTAGATATATACCTATAGTACACGCTGGCACTGCTGTAGTCAAGGTAACCATTAGATAGATATATACCTATAGTACACGCTGGCACTGCTGTAGTCAAGGTAACCATTAGATAGATATATACCTATAGTACACGCTGGCACTGCTGTAGCCAAGGTAACCATTAGATATATACCTATAGTACACGCTGGCACTGCTGTAGCCAAGGTAACCATTAGATATATACCTATAGTACACGCTGGCACTGCTGTAGCCAAGGTAACCATTAGATATATACCTATAGTACACACTGGCACTGCTGTAGCCAAGGTAACCATTAGATATATACCTATAGTACACGCTGGCACTGCTGTAGTCAAGGTAACCATTAGATAATATATACCTATAGTACACGCTGGCACTGCTGTAGCCAAGGTACGCATTAGATATATACCTATTACGGGTGGAACGGTACGCATTCGAACCGTACACCGTTCGGCACGACCTCCCCGGTTCGGGGCGTGTATGTATTGTTCGGTTCACGGGATGAGCAAAAAAAAATCTTCATTTGGCACGGAGCCGGGAGAGGTGACGCGCCGGCTGCTCAGCTGGCAGCAGCAGTAGCAGGTGCTAGTGTGGAAATTGCAAGCGCAATATATTATAAATCAATCTTCATTATGACTTTAAAAACATAGCCATTAACATTACATAGGCCTACACACATCTTGTCATAACGTTGGCACGGTTTACAACACAACGCACGTTTAACTATGGTAGCCCCACTAGCCCGCCAGCGCTAATACAGCGAATGAAATGTTACCGTAGCTACTAGCTAGCAGAGGAGAAAATGGGAGTCTGAGAGACAGGGTGTTGAAAGACAATGATAGGCGTTTATTCAACATCCAAGAAGGCTAACATACAACTGTGTTTACTAACTCCAACCGGGACTATTGCCGCTTTTCCACTGCATGTTATCAACTCTATTCAACTCTGGTAACGTTAGTCGAGAAGGTCCGAAGGTAGTGGTACCACACACTAAATTGTCTGTGCGGTCCCCCAACCCAATAGATAGTTCCAACTCACAGAATTGCGTTAATCCACCACAGTTGCACTCAATATTTAAAGTTTTTCTCTGATGCACAGTCCAATCCAATGATGTGCAATACCATCCGGGAGACAATAGGCGGCGGTATTTGCCCTTTTCGAGCTCAGACCCATTCCCAATGATAACGTCAGGCTGGATGGATGAAAAATGACTGGATATTGCTAATAAAATAAATAATGATTAAAACCAGAGAAATAACGATTAAAACCCGAGTTTTCTCGGGTCTTGGCACTCAACGCATGGCGAGTTAACCCGACTAATCTCGTGGAACTGACAATCAGGGAATTTAAACATTGTTGACATTGTTTTTTTCTGTTTATTTTAAAGAAAGGAAAGTCTAGTACTGGCTGAGCATATTGTTTGTTTGCACTAAGTTAATACAAATGTAGCCTATATTTTTCAGTCAGTTCGGTCTTTGTGTGCCAAACATTATTTAAGGCAAACCACTGTAAACTTTATTTTATTTTTTTATATATAAATGAGAAGCATGTTTACATTTTTGGAGTGTTACACTTAAAAAAAAAAAAGGAAGAAAAAAACAACGTATATTGAACGGAACCGAAAACCGCTAGCCCAAAACCGTGATACGAACCGAACCGTTCCACCCATAATACCTATAGTACACGCTGTAGCCAAGGTACGCATTACATATACCTATAGTAAACACTGTAACCAAGGTCACAGACACAGGTCAGTCTCTAAAAATGAACACACACTAATGTCCACCTCTCTCTCTCTCTCCCTCTCTCCCCCCCCTCTCTATCTCTCTCTCCACCCCCCCACTAATGTCCACCTCTCTCCCTCTCTCCCCCCCCTCTCTCTCCCCCCTCTCTATTTATCTCTCTCCCCCTCTCTCTCTCTCTCTCCACCCTCCATCTCCCCACCTCTCTCTCTCTCTCTAGAATGTGTATGCAGTGTTAGAACTGTATGGCCGTGTGACAAGGGTGTCCATCGTCAGCTCCTCTGTGCTGGAGGACGTGGAGAGCATCAAGGCTCCCTCTCTCTCCTCAGAGAGCTGGAGCGAAGGAGAGGAGGACAACACGCCTGTCAGAGAGGTAGGAGGAGGGACGGAGGGATGGTGGAACAATAACGACGATGGACGTAAACATGGAAGACACATTGTTCCTTAATATGCACTGTCTCTGTATTTTAAACCAATAAATACAAAAAAAAAAAAAAAAATACTGAAGGCAGAGTTTATGTTTTTTTTTTAATACACTTTTTCTCCCCATTTTCTATTTTTCTCCCATCCCAATTTCGTATTATCAAATTCTTCCCTCCCCTGTCTTGAACGTTGCTAGACTATGCCTCCCACTGGTCGGCTGTAGTGAGGATAGAAGCCTTGCATCATGTGTCCCCTCCGGTACACGAGAGGGCAGCCTGTCGCATCTTTTCACCGCAGCAGCTCGAACTCTCAGTGGCGAGGAGTAACGCGTGGGAGGCTCACGCTGCCCCCGCTACTTCCTGCTTCCGCCGCACCAGCGTCACCAAACCCACCTGTAGGAGTCGCTGTCCACAACGTCAAATCCCTACCCACCGGCTTTCCCACCCTCTTAACACTTGCCAATTGTGTTAGTATGAACAACCGGCCAGCCGGTAGCAACGCCGAGAGCTGGGCTCGAACCCAGTGTCTCCTGCGTTAGTGGCGAGCGCCTTGCCCACTGCGCCAATCAGCCGCCCCAGAGTTTATGGTTTTAATTTCTAAGTTGAATGCAGTGGAGGCCAGCTACTCAAAACAAATCAGACCTGTATCTGATTTAGGACCACGAATGAAAGTGGCCCAAATCAGAATTGAAAAGATCAAATTCCGTGTGCTGTTCGTGATACTGTCATGAAAATGAAAAACAGATCCGAGTCACATATGAGCAAAAAATAAATCAAATTCTGTCCACTTCTGTGTGAACGTAGCCCTTGAGTGAACCTATATGAAAACACATCTTTTTAACTTTGCTTCTGTATTTAGTATATTCCTTTTGTTTCAATAATTTAATTTAATTTATTTACTTTAATTTTTTCTACTTATTTTATTGCTTGTGATATGCAATTTGTCTACCGAGTCATGCATTTTGTTATTAATTTGTCAATTCTATTTTTTGTGTTGTCAAAGCACTCTGGGCTGCTTTCTATTGCATGAAGGGTGCTTTATAAATAACGTTTATTATTATTATTATTATTATTATTAAATAATTATTATTATTATTATTATTATTATTATTATTATTATTATTATTATTATTATTATTATTATATCAGAGCCAACCTAATGCCCCCCTCCCCCAGGTGGAGAGTGAGCCTTGTGCCCTGGTGCCCACCGCCATGGTCTTCCTGGAGAACCATGGCAAGAACATCCTGCTGTCCAACCAGAACCTGACTGCAGCCAGAGTGTCCAGCTACAACCAGGGCCTACTGGTCACCGCCCAGCCCCTCCCCCAGCAGCAGCTGTTCCAGGTTCGATTAAGATCAAATTCAGATTCAGATTCCTTTATTGTCACTTATTACAGTACTTTACAGCAAGAACAGTGAAATTCTATTTATTGTGGTCCCTCGACCATAGCAGCTTCTTTCTTAGTAATGAGATTGTTATGGAAAATATTAAAGGACAAAAGTTGAGCCGTTGTGTAAATCATTCTGAGTCAAGTTATTAAAAAATAGAAAGCATAGTTTAATTATTTCTCTGTGGCCACAGTAGAAAGTTCAGTTTACAATCAGAGACTTCATGTTCACACACACAGAGTCTGACCAGCAAAGTGACAAAGAGTTCTGGTCAGAACGTACATTATACTCATTTGCAAGACGTAACATTAGAACAGATATGACGATGAAACTAAACAAATTCATTCCCAGTTAGGGGAATTAATAACATGACTTTGCTTTGGCTTGGCTAGGAAGAACCTTGGAGTCTCTTCAAGAGACACACACACACACTGTAGCCTAGTTGTCTGAGCGTATTAAACCAGTCAAGCTGTACAATGATAGAATATGTATTTTCACACAGATGTATAGATAACATTCCCATCACAAGATAGATTCTTAATAATAAAATAAGATAAAAATACAATACATTTTGCATAGAATAAAATGGATAACTAAAACAAAGATCACTATTTACAGTTCTAAAAGTGTGCAGTGCAGATCAGGATGTAGATATTATACTATATACGTTTTAAATAACAAAGATGGCTATGTACAGTTCCAAAAAAAAAAAGTATGTGTGTAATGAGTAATGTGTACATTTTTAGCAGTGCAAAATGCAATGTGCAATACGGTGGTCAGCCGCAACAGTGTTGGACTGGACTTGAAGAAGTCTTTGCACATATTGCAACATAGTCATGCAGCGACACAAATTTTTTGGGGGGGGGTCGCCGATGGGGGCTGCACCTGGGGACCAATCCAAGTGCTCCTGTCCGTCTTCATCAGACAGCGTTGGCGATCTGTTCTGCATGTTTTTCCATCCGGCACGGGGGGGGGGGGGGGGGAGAACATGCAAACTCCCCACAGAAAGGGAGATACCCCACCTGGGCACCTAGCAACCCGGCAACCTGGTCCCCAAGCGGGAATCGAACCCAGGACCATCAGTGTTGAGCACTTACACCTGCCTTGCAACACAGAGGTGTTCCTACTAGCTTTTGATTTAAAGTTGTATTTTTATACATTTACTGTTAGCTAGTAGCTCCTGTCTGTAAGCAGTCACACCATTTGATTTTTATATATTTACTGTTAGCTTGTAGCTCCGGTCTGTGAACAGTCACACCATTTGATTTTTATATATTTACTGTTAGCTTGTAGCTCCTGTCTGTGAGCAGTCACACCATTTGATTTTTTTCTTTTTCTATCAACTTTTTCTCCCATTTTCTATTTTTTCTCCCATCCCAATTTCGTATCGTCCAATTCTACCCTCCCCTGTCTCGAACGCTGTTAGGCCATGCCTCCCACAAGCCGGCTGCAATGTGGACGAAGCCTTACATCACGTGTCCCCTCCGGTACTCGAGGAAGCAGCCGTCGCATCTTTTCACCTGCACAACGCGATCTCTCAGCGTCGGGGGTCTGCGTGGGAAGGACACACCGCCCCCGTCGCTTCCTGATTCTGCTGCGCAGGCGCACCAACCGACCTGTAGGAGTCGCTGTCCACAACGTCCGATCCCCACCCATCAGCTTCCCACCCCCTAATACTGCCAATTGTATTAGTATAAACGACCAGCCAAGCTGATAGCAATGCGGAGAGCTGGGCTCGAACCCAACGTCTCCTGCATTGGTGGCGAGCGCCTTGCCCACTACACCACGTAGCTGCCCTACACCATTTGATTTTTATATATTTACTGTTAGCTTGTAGCTCTTGTCTGTGACAGTCACACCATTTGATTTTTATATATTTACTGTTAGCTTTTAGCTCTTGTCTGTGAGCAGTCACACCATTTGATTTTTATATATTTACTGTTAGCTTGTAGCTCCTGTCTGTGAGCAGTCACATCATTATATATTTACTGTTAGCTTGTAGCTCCTGTCTGTGAGCAGTCACACCATTTGATTTTTATATATTTACTGTTAGCTTGTAGCTCCGGTTTGTGAGCAGTCACACCATTTGATTTTTATATGTTTACTGTTAGCTTGTAGCTCCTGTCTGTGAGCAGTCACACCATTTGATTTTTATATATTTACTGTTAGCTTGTAGCTCCTGTCTGTGAGCAGTCACACCATTTGATTTTTATATATTTACTGTTAGCTTGTAGCTCCTGTCTGTGAGCAGTCACATCATTATATATTTACTGTTAGCTTGTAGCTCCTGTCTGTGAGCAGTCACACCATTTGATTTTCTCACTTGTTGTGTTAGGTGCTGTTGCTAACCAGTAAGGCTTATTATAAACAATGTTTATATATACAGTAGATAATATAAATTATTCCCAGGGCTTTCCCTGAAAAATGGTATAGGGGCGCAGTGCTCTATGACAACGTGCCAGCGCCACCATGTGGTTTATACTTTTAAAGGTGACATGCATTATAAATGTGTCTAGCATTGTATTATAGTAATAGGAGTTAGTATCAATGTGTTTGTGTCTCTAAATACCATATTGGCCGATTGCCGTCATTCAGGTCATTCATTTCCTGGTCCATTTTAATCAGGTCATTCTGATTTGACTCGCATGGTGACGTCACGTGGCGCTGGGGAAGAGGATAGTGATCCGATTGGCTCTGTGGTTGGAGCCAATGCCCGCCCACAACCTAGGCAGCCCACACAGCGATAGCAGAGCGAGTGGAAATCACTTCCTCCAACAGCGAGGCAGATAGTGTAATCTGACACCTCGGCTGCACTCTGCGAGGGAGGGAGAGAGGGAGAGAGGGAGAGAGGGGGAGAGAGAGAGAGAGAGGGAGAGAGGGAGAGAGGGGGAGAGAGAGAGAGAGAGAGGGAGAGAGAGAGAGAGAGAGAGATCTGTAAAGCATTCCCGGTAACTGGAGAAAGGTATTCCCGTAACCTATGGGTAACCGAGAATACCTTGAGGTACCAGGAATACCATGCTGGGTGCATCAAATTGCAATGCAACATATCAATCTGTGTGGGGTTGCATTCTGTTCGGACAAACATAAAAATGATTTGTGCAAAGTTTGGGAAAGATTCGTTGAGATTTAGAGGTAGCACACAACATGTGAAATATATGAAAATTGGCCTTTTTGGGCGTTTTACTAGATAACATGACAAGGCAATTTCAAAAACGGCAAGAAATAGTTTTTGAGAACATTTATTAACCCCAACATTTAAGAACAAAATGTTTGATAACAACATTGACATAGTCTTTCAAACATGTCTCAAGCATCCTAGAGTCCTAGACCTGGTCCAGCTTGCGCCTGCAGCAGCGAAGATGTGGCCGTGTTGAGCGGTCATGCTCAACTGCCTGTAGCACATTCTGCAGGTGCTCCTCGCTCCTGGCTGCTGCCACAAAGTCTGACGTCAGTTTGACGCCACACTCGGCACAGTCATTCACAACATTGATGGCGCGTACATTCACTGCACCCATCTGAAATGCTGTACTGGTAACCCAATCCTCTACATCCAGTGAAAGAAACGCGGGGTCGATGTGCAGCAGGTGCATGCCGAACCAGCAGTCTCGGTTGGCAAGATCAGCCAAGCTGGTGGTCGGCGAGAGGGTTGGAAACTTTGGCTTGCTGAAGCCAGTGCCAAAGCGGAGCTGTGGGGCTTGCATGGATATATCAGCCGGCTTGTGAAGAGTGCCAGGGGCAGCATCTTGCCTGACAGGTACCATAGGTGCCGCTTCAGCGCCTTAATCGCTGATGCTGCGATGCCCTCGTCAACAGACTTGTATGCGTACAGGTTGTGGTAGAGTGTAAGGTCATTCCATGCCGCATCTACGGCCGTGTCGCAGGTCAACCCCCACGTTGCGTAGATGTGCATGATGAAGTTGGCAAACGCCCGAATCTTCAGCACCTGCTGCTGCGTAGTGATGGTCCCCTGAGGAAGCAAGGCAATGTGCTGCTCCATCAAGGCCAGCTTGAGAGTGTAGAGCAGCTTAGCCATCCACCGCGCCTTGTGCAGTGCTCCCGGTCGTTGGAAGTTAACTGGAGTGTGCTCTGCACTGTCTGCACTCAGATACACAAGACATAGCTGCACGAACTCGCGATAGTCTCCTCGCTTGTAGTCGAGCACTCCTGCAGCGCACACAATTAGTTCAGCACGCAACTTGCCCAGGAACGGTGTTTCGGCATCGCCAGGAATGTAGCGGGCCAATGGGCCGCTGTCCTTGTGTGGCAACAGGTTCCAGTTGTCGCGCAGACGTGTAAACAATGTAACCTCTGGCGAGCGTGACGTCTCCACCTTGAGGTCAGTGAAGATGTGGCTGAGGAGCACCTCGCTGATGTGGTGCCGGCACCCGGACCAGAGCAGTGGTCGACCCAGTGAGAGCTGGATGGCAATGCAGGCTGCCGTGAGATGGCCAGTGTTTGACGCGGTGGTTTGACACCAAGCAGTTTGAGCCGCTCCGCATCTCCGATCACCACTGTCAGACGCTCCTCCAACTGGCGCACATTGTTGAGCATTGGCGTCAACTTGCTGTCCCAGTGCAAGGTGCACATGGGAGGTGGTGTCCACTGTTCTTGCTGGTCCTCACTGATGGCCTGCAACACGTGGCGGCGCGCTCGGTCTGCTGTTGCGTAGGATGTGGAGACCTTTGCCGAATTGCCACCGGATTCCTCGATCAGACCGTGCGTGAAGGCAGCCTGCTGCATTGGTGTGATCTTCAACCGTGTAGCCAGTAACACAAGACTCGGCCGGCTGAGAATGTCTGATGGAATGAAGGCTGTGGTGCCAGTCTTCTTATGCTCACGGGTGGGTGTGTTCTCAGCCGGTGGAGCAGCTGTTTCATCTGCATTGCTGTCTTCATCACTTTCGCTTTCCAACACCACCGCCATGCTGGACCTCGCAGTCATCTCCTGCTGCTCCTTGGTAAAGCATGCCTGCTGCGCTGCTTCACGCTCCTGTCGCCGCTTCAACTTAGATTGCAGATTGGCATCCAATGCTCCAAATGTGGCCACTCTGTCGCCCTTCATGCTGGCCAGGAAAGCAATGTCCTCTGGATCACAGATCAGCTCCTCTGCATTTGGAGACCACAGCGGGAATGTGGCATCCAGCTTGTGCTCCATTGCGTCCACCAGTCGAGCTGTAGCCTCACTGGAGCGCCTGGCCTTTGGAATGTGCCGCAGCTTGTTGCTAGCATCGACAAGCGCTATCATCTTGACGCATGCTCGACGATCACTCACCATTGGAATATTGGCCTTTCCATAAAATGGCTGCACCTGCTCCAAAACGTCCTTAGCCGCATGGAACCGTGACAAGGCTCCGGTCAAACCTGGCCGCTTGGCATGCAGTTGCACAGCATGCACCGCAAGATCTGGCGACCACTTGGCAGTTTGGCACCAGTGATGATGGCATCTGCATTGGTTATGCTGGGGCCCAGACCAAAGACCAGGCTGCGGCTGCTCTGGCGGGAGCCTAAGGGCGGCGACGCCATCTTGTGAGAACTGGATAGCTGGAGATATAGTTGGAGAGCTGGATCCTGTGGTGGGTGATGGTGGAGTTGGGGGAATTGAGTAAACTGTGATGCAGAGCCACACAGGTAAATCTATTTATAGGCCCATCCCGCCCATCCCCCCAAAAATTGCAGGACTAGGTGCGAGATGTAACAATGTTGCAACTCACACACACACACACACAGACACTAACAGCAGGCCATGTTGGGGGAGGACAGCATGTATTGTTTTTACATGGATGGTAACACTTTTAGCACCCATACAAATCAATACGCTGGAAATGTGTATTTTGATGCACCCATTGCCTAGGTATTCTTGGTTACCTAAATAGGTATTCCCGTAACCTGATAGGTATTCACGGTAACTTTAGATATTGATATGTATTCCGGTGACTTGTGAAAAGGAGAGGTTACCAGGAATACCATTACCATATAGGTATTCACGGTAACTTATATGTATTCCGGTAATTAATTAATTGAAGCTAACGCATCATGGAGGCCCAGGCCGTTAGCTACAAGCTACAAGCTAACAACACATCATGGAAGCCCAGGCCGTTAGCTACACACACACACACACACACACACACACCCCTACATGTGACCCCCCCCCCCTACATGTGACCCCCCCCTACATGTGACCCCCCCCCCTACATGTGACCCCCCATACATGTGCCCCCCCCCATACATGTGCCCCCCCCTACATGTGCCCCCCCCTACATGTGACCCCCCCTACATGTGCCCCCCCATACATGTGGCCCCCCCTACATGTGACCCCCCCCTACATGTGCCCCCCCCCTACATGTGACCCCCCCCCCTACATGTGACCCCCCCCCCTACATGTGACCCCCCCTACATGTGACCCCCCCCTACATGTGACCCCCCCCCCTATATGTGACCCCCCCCTCCCAGCTCCTGTATCTTGTCTCATCAGGGCAGAGAAAGTGCTGACGAGACAAAACAGAGCAGAGCTGATTGAGATCAATAAAGATACTGTTATCTCACACACACACATTCTGTACACACACACATACTGTACACACATACTGTACACACATAATGTACACACATACTGTAAACACACATACTGTACACAGATACTGTATACACACATACTGTACACACATACTGTACACACACACATAATGTACACACACTGTACACACATACTGTACACACATACTGTACACACACATAATGTATACACACATACTGTACACACATACTGTACACACACATAATGTACACACACATACTGTACACACATACTGTACACACATACTGTACACACAAATACTGTACACACATACTGTACACACACATACTGTACACATACTGTACACACATACTGTACACACATACTGTACACACACATACTGTACACACATACTGTACACACAAATACTGTACACACATACTGTACACACACATACTGTACACATACTGTACACACACATACTGTACACACACACATACTGTACACACATACTGTACACACACACGCATACTGTACACACAAATATTGTACAAACGCATACAGTGTACACCCACCCACCCACACACACATACAGTACACACACACACTAGGGGCATGGTGACCAGGAATACCTGTTTTTTCCAAAATTCAGTTCAAATGCCATCTTGGAATAACAAAACAACGATTGTGTGCAGACAATTGAAAATGTTGGGTTCCTTTCCACTTTCTTGAATATAGAAAAAATTTAAATACTTGTTCTAGAACTGTATTTTTTGGACTAGTTTGTTAAGTTACTGGGAATACCCTTTCCTTGTTTTTGCTCATTTTAACAGACAAAACGCAACACATTCTAGTAATTCTGGTTTACACCTAACCCTTATTATTGCTGTTATGATTTCCAAAAATAAAATCTCACCAATCTTTAGTAAAATAGGAGATTTAAGTGTTTATCTGGAATTGTGAGGATAGGTATTCGCGGTAACCTGGGATCAATATGTGAAACGTAATTATCTCCTAAAATAATTGGCCACAAAAGACGAAACTCATTTTGGTTGTTCATTGGGGTGCCAAGATCATGCCCAAAACATATCATGCATCTGCCATGAAAATTAAGCCTTTTTTGTTTGTTATCAATTGAAGGCCATGAACTATGTTGACTCATATCCCATACCCGGATTTTTCCTTCAGATTCAGCTAAATTTGAATTCTCTTGAGATAACTCGGGGAGAACTATGGTATTATGTTACATGATGATGATATCCCTACAAAACAACCAAAACATTTTAATTATCTCTTAAATTGGAGGAGATAGTGAATTGGTATTCCCGGTAACTTAGGTCAACTTTAGAGGTCCGCCATCCCTCATTACATGATGTTTTTTTTTAAAGGTGAATTATTTGGCATCTATGGCATCTATAACAATCATTATAACAATCATTCTTGACATGAGAAAAGATTTTAATGTTGTTCGTATAACGTCCTGGGTTATATGGCTTAGAAATGGGGCAGGTTACCGGGAATACATGCGTTACCCATATAGAGAGAGAGAGAGAGAGAGAGAGAGAGAGAGAGGATCGCTCCGAGAGCCGGGTCTGCTTGTTTACACAGTGCTCAGTGCCTCAGTCTATCTCTCTCTGTCTGCCAGTCGCTGGGAGAGAGAGAGAGGAGAGATCGCTCCGAGAGCCTGCGTGTGCTTGTTTACACAGTGCTCCTCCTCAGTCTATCTCTCTCTGTCTACCAGTCGCAGACTGTGGATGACTGTCACTCAAAGTGCTTATGGGCGGAGCCAGGCCATCACAACCTGAAATACTGATGCTGTGAAATGAGGCTTTTGAGTACTTGATAAGAAATATAAAACAATGCATTTTTTGGAAAAAAAAACTTACAGATGTCTTCAATAGACTCACAGGAATTGTGTAAATTTGCCCAAATAGTGCTAGGAATAGCAATGCAGGTCCCCCCCCCCCTTTTTTTTAACTATATTTATTGGGTTTTAGTTTACAAATTACAACATGTATATCAGCAGAGCAGTATTCAGCAAACATTTTCACCCCGTTCTCCCTCCCCTAACCCCACCCCACACAAAATAATAATTAACTTCAAAAACGGGTTCACATAGGAATGATACAGATTTAAATAATAAAAAATAAACATAAATAAATAATAATACAACCAAAATGTTTTACACATTAAGTAGAGGGTGTTTCTTGTCGTTTTTACACAATAATAAGAGTTGTCCCACAGTACTCCCCCTAATCCTGTTCTTGTTGAAGCAAGTTCCCAACATTCGTATTATGCTTTAAGAAGTACACAAACGGTCCCCAGGCATTATCAAAAATGTTTTGTTTACGTCTAACAATATACACCATCTTTTCCATTGACATGTTTGAAGCCATTTCTTTAATCCACATACCAATTCTTGGTCCATCAACATTTTTCCAATTAAGAGCTATTACACGTTTTGCTTGTAATATGCACATATCTATAAATCTAAACTCTTTGCGTTGTAGATGTGGGGTGGTAGGATATAAACCAAGAATAAAAAGCTTGGGATTCAATGGCAACTTCTTTGATAAAATTTGATCGATTAGATCAATAACATCTTGCCAGAAGGTTTTCACTTTCACACATTCCCATATGCAGTGGAACAGTGTCCCCCTTGCCTCACTACACTTAATACAAGTATCTGGAATATTATCATTAAACTTATGCAATTTAACAGGAGTTATATATGTACGCATCAGCCATTTATATTGTATACGTTTTAGGTTGCTACTGACTGTCTGACTCTGTGCCTCTTTACATGCCACGCTCCATTCTTCTAAAGATATTTCCTCCTCTATGTCTTCGTTCCATTGATTCAGTTTTGATTCAGATGATTCATCTGAACCAGATACAAATAAGTCGTATAGCATTGAAATTAGACCTTTACCATAACAGTGTCTAGTGACTGCTACCTCTAAGATGGAAATGTTCGTAATATCCAATGAATGGTTCTGAGATGATATAAAACTCCTTAGCTGAAGATATTTAAAAAAGTGATGTTTCGGAATATCATATTTTGTAGATATTTCCGCAAAGGACATGAATACTTCATCCTCCTCCCTGTATACGTCTTGCACTTTCCTTAACCCCTTTTCAGCCCATACTTTAAATCCACTATCGTTTTGCCCTGATTTAAAATTGGCATTGCCCCAAATAGGACTGAACCTGGATCGGGACGTATTTATATTCAAATATTTGAGTGTGTCAAACCACACATCTATCATGTTTAAAATAATGGGGTTGTCTGTATTTTTCTTCAGATATTTACGGTCTCCAGAATACAAATACAGGTGCAAGGGTAAGCTCGGTTTAACAGAGCAGGATTCTGAATGGATCCAAGCAGGGGGATTCTCCGATGAGAAGTAAAACATGATCGTCCGCAATTGTGCTGCCCAGTAATACCATTGGATATTTGGGCATTTCAGGCCTCCTCGGTCATATGGTAGGTAAAGTAGAGATAGGCGTAATCTGGGGCGTTTATTTTGCCAAATAAAGTTGGTAAACAGTTTCTTGATTCTTGTGAACAAAGACGAGGGAGGAGGTAAAGGGATATTCTGGAATAGTTAGAGAAATTTAGGGAGTATATTCATTTTTAGAATATTAATCCTGCCGATAATTGAGATAGGTAGGGATGTCCAACGCTCTATTGAAGAAGTACTAGCTTCCAGAATTGGGTCATAGTTTATCTGAGAAATCTTATTCACCTCAGGGACAATTCTTATTCCCAAATACGTGAATGTATCTGTTGAGTTGAGAGTAGAAGCACAAACAAGCCCATCCTCCCTCTCTCTTTCATTGAGTAACATTATAGATGATTTGGAGTGATTCACTTTATAACCAGATATTTTCCCAAATGTTTCAATAAGACTTAGGAGTGCTGGGATAGATCTGTGTAGATTTTTTAGCATTAATATTACATCATCGGCGAAGAGGGCTATCCTATGTTCTATATGACCTCGAATTCCATGAATATCACTGTGCGTCCTCACCGCTATAGCAAATGGTTCGATCGCAAGAATGAAAAGCAAGGGCGATAAAGGGCTCCCTTGTGGGCAACTTCTACTAATGTTAAAGGGTTTAGAGACCTTGCTATTCATCAGAACTTCTGCCGTAAGCCCTGTACAAAGAAAACTAACCCATTTGACGAATGTGTCTCCAAAGCCAAATCGTGTTAACACCTCAAACAGATAAGGCCACTCGACACGGTCAAAGGCCTTCTCTGCATCCAGTGAGAGTAAGGCAGTGTCTGTCGCCCCCTTGTGGTTATATAAAATATTGAGCACGCGTCGGACGTTATGAAAACCCTGTCTCCCTTGAATAAATCCATTCTGGTCTTCCCCCACCACCCTAGGTAGAAGGACCTCCAGTCTTCTTGCAATAATTTTACTAATAATCTTGGTATCCGAATTTTGGAAGCTGATTGGACGCATATTTTCACATTTTGTATTAGGTTTCCCTGGTTTTGGAAGTAAAGTGATTAGGGCTCCCCTCATAGATGTGGGGAGAAGACCATTCTCGAAGGATTCCTGAAACATCTCCAAGAGGGGTGATATTAATTTAGTTTGGAATTTCTTATAAATATCTATGGGGATGCCATCTGGGCCTGCTGCTTTTCCAGCCTGCATACAGCCGATTGCATCAGCAATTTCAACGCCAGTTATATTTTGATCTAAAGCCCTACTTTCCTCCTTTGAAATTTTGGGAATATCTAGGTTGTCTAAGAATTGTGTTTGCATGTCCAGGTTAGGAGAACATTCAGAGCTGTATAATTTCCCATAGAAGACTCTAAAAGCCTCATTAATCTCTGTTGGGTCCACTATAGTTCTACCATTTGGGGCTTCAATACAATTGATGGATCTTTCTGCTTGTTGTTGTTTAATGCGCCAGGCAAGAAGTTTTCCAGGCTTTTCCCCCTGATCATAGTAGGACTGTTTGAGTCTTATTAGGTCGGCAGCGACTTTGTTAGCTGCTAATTCATTGTACTGTGATCTAAGCAGTAGTAGTTTTGAATGAGCATCTGTAGTCGTATGTTTATTATGAAACATTTCTGTTTCCATTTTTTTTATATCCTGATCTAATTTCTCCATTTCAAGTCTTGTAGCCTTTTTCTTTGAGCTAGTGAAAGAGATTATTTGTCCCCTGACTGGTTGTCAATATCCCAGTGTACCCAACCCCCCCCCACCCAACCTCCTCCAATGTACAGTTTCTACGTCAAATGTATATACTCCCTTTTCTTGACTCCTTCTGTATCACAAACAGTACTGTATTTGCAAATCTGGTATGTCATAAATGTATAGATGTAGCAGTACTGACTATCTGTATGTCATGTATGTCCTGATGAATTGAAAATGGGGGACCCTGATGTAAACGAGACGAAAGTCTTTCTCTGGTCTGCATCCCCTTAACAATTGTGTGTATTGAGCTGTACTGTATTGTACCCATTCTGCAATCTGTTAATAAAGTTTTCAATCAATCAATCAATCAATCAATCAATCAATCCCTAATAAAAGCCTTGCAAGCCTCCCACCTCATGCCAGCAGAGGTCTGGGACTTGTTGCATTCAAAATACAGGTCAATCTGTTTCTCCAAAAAGTCTATAAATGTGTGATCCGTGAGCCATCCTGGTTGAAAACGCCATCTTGGTGGGTCATTCACTAGGTTAGTATCTTCATAGTTCAAGGATACCGCTGCGTGATCCGAAAGAACTATACTGCTATACTGACATTCACCTACTTTGGAGGCAAGCAGTGCTGAGACTAAAAAGTAGTCTATGCGTGAGTGTGTTTTATGAGTGCTGGAATAGCAGGAATACTCCACTGCATTTGGTTTGCCATGCCTCCAAATATCCAACAAATTTAATTCCTTCATAAAATGATGTATTGTCTTTCTCGACTTATTGTGAGTACCTTCTAGACCAGTTGACCTGTCCTTTGAAGGGTCCAACGTACAATTAAAGTCACCAGCTATTATGTATTGTCCAGGAAGAGTTGAGGCTGTCAAAAATAAATTATCATAGAATTTAGGGTCCTCTTCATTGGGACCATAAACATTTATCAGCGTTAACGTTTCAGACAGTAACCTACCCTGGACCATAATATATCTACCTGCAGTGTCCCTTACTACATTATGTACCTGTAATGGGACAGACTTATGAATTAGTATCATAACCCCCCTGGCATGAGTGGTGTAGGGGGCAGATAACACTTGGCCCTGCCACCTTTTTGCTACTTTAGAAACATCTTTGTTCAAAAGATGAGTTTCTTGTAAAAAAAACAATTTTTGATTTCAAATATTTTAACCTGCTCATTACCCGTTTCACCTTTGTAATTTTGTTCAAGCCCTTACAATTCCACGAAGTAAATTTCACCTTGCAGTTCTCTGACATTAGTTAATTAATATATATATCCCTTATGAAAAGGTACATAGACAGCCACACCAATATGAGAGAAGAAAAAATAATAAAACAGGAAAAAACACCCACCCCCTACTAACCTAAAGCCCATGCATCTCCCCTCACCCCACATTTCACTACTGGCCAAATGAGTTTCTCTAACTTGTCTTCCTCCTAAGCTCAAACTAGCTTTCATTTTTTCTAAATACTAATCACAAATAACATATCTAGTGTAGTCTTGAACTGCGCAATGCTTGCAACTTGTATACAGAGAATACAGTAGGCTTAGTATGACTGTTACTTTCCTTTCGGAGCCTTCCAACGCCGAGCCCGTCTCAATAAATCAAATGCTTCGGATAAACTTGTCCACCTCCGCCGGAGTTTGAAAGGTGCGGGCTCTCTCGTTGTGAGTTACCAGCAGCCGGTCTGGAAAGATGATTCGGTGCGTGTGGATCCCCCGTTCTTCCACACCTCGTCGTATCCGCGCTGCCTCTTGTGCACACCTGCAGAGAGGTCTATGTGAAGACGAACCGGCTCGTTATTATAAAGGACCTGTCCCTTGGTCCTAGCTGCCCTCAGTACTCTCTCTCTGTCCTTGAAGTTCATGAACTTCATGATTAGGGTCCTTGGGCGTTGAGAGTCAAGTGGCGCGCCGATTCTATGAGCACGCTCCAATACTAAGCCCCCTGGTTCAATATTCACAGTTGCATCCTGGCCCTCTGCCTTTTCCGGTAGCCCCACTAACCTGACGTTATTTCTTCGACTCCTGCATTCCAAGTCCTCCACTTTGTCGAGAAGGCTTTTAACGGTGTTCTCCAGAGTGCTAACCTTTGGTGTCAGCTTATTAACGTTGTCCTCCGCGTCAGAAATCCGTTGTTCAGTCTGCTCTATGCGGCTTATGCAATCTTGTATCTGTTTCTTTATTTCCGTAATTGTTATTTGCATTTTGTCGAAATTCTTATACAGTCCAGTTTTCATAGTCAGTATGGCTTTCATGATATCTTGGTTGTCTGGACTCAACTTTTCATCATCTGATTCGTCGAAGTCCTCGTGTGCGTTAGCCATCTTGATTTCATCTGACTTGGTGGCGCTGTTAGCCTCCTCCTCCACCTCTGACTGTTCAGCTTTCTTTCTATCCTTCTTTGCTTTTTCTTTAGCGTTTTTTCCTGACATTTTGATTCCGGATATTCTTATACATATACTGCGCGACTTTGAGTGATATTTTGATTAGTTTTGTAGGATTAAATTACATGCTAGCAGCTGAGCCTAAAATGTGCGACCTCCTAGTTACTCGTCATGCCCGTATGCAGGTCCCCTTTAAATATATTTTTGCAGTGAAAGCTTTTGGCCAGCTTACAAACAGCTTATGATATTTCACTAATAACACTTAATCATTGGTAAACAGACGTAGTGCTGAAAATATACACCTTGCCTGCCGTTTTGATAGGGTTAGGGTCTTTACTCTTGGCTACATTTGAAAAAGAAACGCAACATTAATTAATACGGACTGTATTCATCTATTTATGGCGTGATATCAATCTTGTACCGGTACTATTGTGCAGCCCCCCTCTGGACCCCCCCCCTCTGTATCACCCCCTAGTTGAGACTCATGCATAGGGTTGGGCACCGAGAACCGGTTCTAATAGGAACCGGTTCCTAACTTCCGGTTCTGCACCTCAAAGAATCGGAATCGAGAATCGTTTAGAACAGGAATCGAAATGGAGAATCGGAACCGGAATCGTTCAAATCCAAACGATGCCCAACCCATGCAGGAGGCATGGTCACGTGTCGTGGTTCTAGACTGAGGTCAGCAGCCCTGGTGTTGTTGCCATGGTCACGTGTCGTGGTTCTAGACTGAGGTCGTCAGCCCTGGTGTTGTTGCCATGGTCACGTGTCATGGTTCTAGACTGAGGTCGTCAGCCCTGGTGTTGTTGCCATGGTCACGTGTCGTGGTTCTAGACTGAGGTCAGCAGCCCTGGTGTTGTTGCCATGGTCACGTGTCGTGGTTCTAGACTGAGGTCGGCAGCCCTGGTGTTGTTGCCATGGTCACGTGTCGTGGTTCTAGACTGAGGTCAGCAGCCCTGGTGTTGTTGCCATGGTCACGTGTCGTGGTTCTAGACTGAGGTCGGCAGCCCTGGTGTTGTTGCCATGGTCACGTGTCGTGGTTCTAGACTGAGGTCAGCAGCCCTGGTGTTGTTGCCATGGTCACGTGTCGTGGTTCTAGACTGAGGTCGTCAGCCCTGGTGTTGTTGCCATGGTCACGTGTCGTGGTTCTAGACTGAGGTCAGCAGCCCTGGTGTTGTTGCCATGGTCACGTGTTGTGGTTCTAGACTGAGGTCGGCAGCCCTGGTGTTGTTGCCATGGTCACGTGTCGTGGTTCTAGACTGAGGTCAGCAGCCCTGGTGTTGTTGCCATGGTCACGTGTCGTGGTTCTAGACTGAGGTCGGCAGCCCTGGTGTTGTTGCCATGGTCACGTGTCGCGGTTCTAGACTGAGGTCGGCAGCCCTGGTGTTGTTGCCATGGTCACGTGTCGCGGTTCTAGACTGACGCATACTTAAGTCCTGTGCCAACCAGCTAGCCCCTGTGTTCACCGCCATATTTAATCAATCCCTGGCGGAGTCAGTGGTCCCTGCCTGCTTCAAGATGTCTACCATCATTCCTGTACCGAAGAAACCCTCCCCAACATGTCTCAATGACTACAGACCGGTGGCACTCACCTCTGTGGTCATGAAATGTTTCGAGAGGCTGGTCAAGGAGCACATTTGTGCCTCCCTCCCCAGTGATATGGACCCTATGCAATTTGCATACAGGACAAACAGGTCCACTGACGACTAGGGATGGGTACCTTTCACATTTGAACCGATACCGGTACCGGTACCTGTGAATCGATACCGGTACCCAACGGTACCTTTTTTCGGTACTTTAGTCTCAAGAAATTTAATTTACCTACCTCAGTCGTAAAAAAAAAATCCAAACTTCAAATAACTACAATTTCATCAGTTTTCGGCTTGTCATTGCTCTGACTGCTTTGTTGTTGAATCAAGTCAAATCCTAGGTAAGCATATATTGTGCGTGTGAACGTTGACATGAAAAGAAAAAAGTAAAAAAAAAATAATAATAAAAAAACGTTTTTTTTATTTATTTTTTTATTTTTTCTCGGTTTCTCACTTGATTCGATACTCGGTAGTACCGACGTGTTTCGGTTCGGTACCTCAAAAGTACCGAATTCGGTACCCATCCCTACTGACGACGCGGTCTCCCAGGTACTGCACAGCACCCTCTCTCACCTTGACCGCCAGAAGGGGGGCTATGTGAGACTGTTGTTCATTGACTACAGCTCAGCGTTCAACACCATAGTCCCCACCAGACTGGTGGACAAGCTGATCGAGCTGGGTCTGAGCTCCGCTCTGAGCGCCTGGGTACTGGACTTTCTGAGTGAAAGACCCCAGGCGGTCACGGTGGGGGGTCAGACCTCCAACACCATCACCCTGAGCATCGGGTCCCCCCAGGGCTGTGTTCTGAGCCCCCTGCTGTACTCACTCTACACACACGATTGTGTGGCCAAGTTCAGCTCCAACTCCATAGTGAAGTTTGCAGACGACACGGTGGTGGTGGGGCTGATCTCGGACAACGACGAGAAGGCCTACCGGGAGGAGGTTGAGATACTGGAACGCTGGTGCCAGGACAACAGCCTGCTCCTGAACATTGGTAAAACCAAGGAGCTGATTGTGGATTATAGGAGAGGACAGCAGGAGACACACACACCACTGAGGATAAACGGGGCTACCGTGGACAGGGTGAGCAGCTTTAAGTACCTGGGGGTCCACATCTCAGAGGATCTGACATGGTCAACACACATAGACACAGTCGTAAAAAAGGCGAAGCAGCGCCTCTACCACCTGAGACAGTTAAGGAAGTTCAGAGTATCTGGGAAGATACTCCAGTCCTTCTACTCCGGAGCTGTAGAGAGCATCTTGACTGGAAACATCACTGCCTGGTATGGAAAAAGCACGGCACAGGACAAGAAGGCCCTACAGAGAGTGGGGCACTCAGCCGAGCGTACCACGGGTATTGCACTACCTCCCCTGCAGGTTCTATACAACAAGAGGTGCAAATCCAGAGCCTGCAGAATAATGAAAGACCCTCACCACCCCAATAACAGCCTGTTCCAGCTGCTTGAGGTCAGGCAGACGCCTGCGAACCCCAGCTACTAGGACAGAGAGGCTTCGGCTCAGCTTCTTCCCTCAGGTCATCAGAGCCTTGAACAATGAACACTGAGTGCCACAGAACACTGAACTCTCCACACACAAGCACACACACGACACGCACGCTGTACACGATCGCACACTAGCAGCCACTTTAACATGAGCAAGCACACACTCATGCGGCACACGC